>NC_056731.1:1149680002-1149882502 GCF_019279795.1 Protopterus annectens
TCTTCACATTAAAAATTACAATGGCATGGTTAGTTCCATTACCTGTACAACTTGGCAGTCTTGTTTGTTTCTGTGGCTTGTTATTCTTTAAGTATCAGCCTTCTTTGACAGTTTTAGTCAAGTACTGCAGTTAAGTAAGTGTTTTCGTGGACAAAGTAAATTAATATATGTATTCTTAGGATGAAAATATGGTGTCCATCCTTTAAATTTACAGAGAACTGACAGCCATGTAAAATGACAAGCCTCACATAATACATCTGCCATTGGTAGATCCCCTTGTGTATATGCTTTCCCTAACAGAAACTTAGTTCAAGGGGCTAAACCTTGCACATCCAATGCTGAATCACCCTCCCTTAGGCAGACAGCAGAGCCCCCAAATGTATAATGCAACATTCTTGCAGTGTACTAGACCAGTGGTGGCTGGTGACTTCAAATTAAAGGGGGGGCTGCAGGAGACAGCTGAATGGGTGTGGCCAATGGAAAGGGTGTGGCCAACTAAAAAGGGGTGGAGCTATGCTCAAAACCACAACAACTGGAACTTTAATTAAATACGCTGCTATGGATGCCAAACCATCATTACCAAAAAAGAGTCCACTCAAGACAAACTGAAGTGCAGAAGAAAAAAATATTTCAATGCATTGGCTACATGATAGCTTACTTAATATCTAGATGGAAACAAAAAGGTTGTGAGGCATGAAAAAATAAATTACTTTTTAAATGCATTACTGGAGTGCCAGTCACAACAGTATTAAAAAAAGCAGCACACAATTCAAACCACTTCTCCTTGGACTGCAGTTCTAATTATACATTTATATTCAGCTTTATAAAAGTACCAAGTAACATGCTGAAAGTAGCGGATATCCCCACTTGTAAAAATGTTTCTTATCCAAAAAAGACCTGCTGCCTGACATCCACTTGTTTCATGGGGAAGACATGATCAAAGTAAAAAATGAACAGCAAACAAGAAACAAGCTCAAGATAAATTGCTTAAAGGATTACTGCACACATGATAGATTGGCATTCTGTTTCGTTTACAGGTAAAGCAAGCAAAGATGACTGCAAGTCTCCAACAAATGTAATGAGCTTCTGAAAATACTGTAATCCCGTCCTTTATTACAAATACTGTCATACGAATTTTAATACCAAAGGCTTATACGTTATCTAGTTATGTAAATATTATCTGCATGGCAACAAAAAGGTTTTCAATGTTGGTAATTCTTTAACAGTATGCTTATTAAAGCTTACTTGCATCTTACAATCTCCAAGTTTACCTGATGGTTATTAAAGCATTGTTACTTAAACACAGAGCAACAGGGCACTGCGACAGCATGCATTTTCTGAATAAGAAGCATAAAAAGTATAAAAATATGACAGAAAACCATAATATTCTGCAAAATCAAGGACAGATAAAAAGCCACTGTCGTACTTGTGGCTGCCTTGGATGGGGGAATACTCTGCACACTTACACGGCATAACTGCTCCTTGCCTTGCTTGGACACATCCAGAGTCACTATATGGGGGATGGGGTGCAACAAGTATGTCACAATTTGATATGTCATTAGCTGACGGTGATGGCACTGACACTCACACCTCTCAACCTCAGAACAAGAAATCTGGACAAAGCCATACATAGAAAAACTCATGGCCGAGACACATCAGTCTTGGATTACCTGTCTACCTCTAGCCCTCCTTTCCATGCGCACAACTCTCACCTCAAAAGGAGTCACCCCATTTGAGTTGTTGTATGGGAGACCTTACGCAGTGGCAAAACTTGTTGCCTGCGGGGGTGAGGAGATAGCATGAGGAAAATGCTGACCAATACTAACAGCTGTTTAATGAATGATTGTTTTCAGGTTCAAGGCGACAAAATCACGGAAGTCATCGCAACTCAATGGCAGTTCGGATTAAAGAAAGGTCCTCATGGATCCACCTAACACATTGTAAAACATTTTAAGTTAGATAAAAATTGAATTCCCTGAGGAACAAACAGATAGCAGTAACCATGAAGGACAATAATGAGAATAAGAAAAATGGTTCTATTGCAATGTTTTATTGTTTATAACTATTGTGATTGTAATATTTTGTTTTTAATGAAGCTAGCCATTCAAAAGAGACAAACACACCAGCTGGCATCAAACTTTAATACATATCAAGCGATTAAATATGCATATGCATCCTCAATGAATGTCTCAAATTGTTGGGTATGTACTGTAATATCTACTGTACATAGTGGCTTAATGTTAGGGACAGCCCTCTGGGAACAAATGATACTTGGAATAATTTGTTGTTTGAAACCACAGAAGTACCACTGAGAGACAAGGTGGCTGCCTCTTCTGGGCGCCAAAAGCGGAACAGTGTGTTTTCAAAAGACTGGGAAAGTTAAGGTGGGGCTGTGCCTATGTAATTTGACAATAGTTCATAATTGTACCCTAGAAGGGCAGTCTGAAACCAAGTTTGGAGCTATAAAAAGACATCAATGTAAATGATACTAGTTTTGTTGAAAAAATGCTGTATGTATATGGCCTGTTATTTAAGGGCTAAAGCCAAATGGGAGTTATGAATTTGCAACCAATATCACCATAAAACGAATGATTGTTATTTTATTTGTGGTAGGAAAGCATATAAATGGTTACCATATGGCTGTTCAGGAAGTTGTTTTGGGATATCTGATACCAGCTATCAGACACGCAAATGTATTACCTCAAAGTAAAATACAAAATGCACGTTCTCTTAATAAACCTATTAATCCCGTAGGTAACATTGATGCGTCATGGATTTATCACCATGACTTGGCACGTCAGCAGCAAAGGACTCTCACATATGGACCTAGGCGATGATGTAATTGCTTGGGCTGGTATTTTGCCAGCGTATGGGACAGTAAAATCCATCTGGGAACTGAGAAAACTGTCAAAACTGTTAGAGACTCTGAGTAATGCGACATTTTTCAGCGCTAGAATTGGTGACAGGCAATTAACGGCGATGAGAACAGTAGTGTTGCAGAACCGTATGGCTCGATTTCACCCTAGCGGCGAAGGAAAAATAGTTCAACAAGTTTTTGAACTGACTAAACCTGGTCCAAACCCCTTGACTGACTTTTCCAAAATCTGTTTGGAAACTGGGGTTCTGTGTTGATGAACATTTTAATTGCTGTATGTGTTGGTGCAATCATATTTTTGCTGCTTGGCTGCTGTTGCATACCATGTATCAAAATGATAATATCAAAGGTTATCTCTGCCAATGCTACAAAAGCATATTTCTCTGATTATGAGAAGGTATACAACGTATCTGGGATTGTGTAAAATAAACAGTATACAAAATGTTGTAAGTGTGGAAATGTGGAAAAATACTGAAGTCAACATGTTTTGTATTCTGTATTTAAAGGGTTAAGCAGAAAAATGTTCACTGCGTGCAAACTGAAATGTTCTGGAAAATGTTGATCACTGAGGAATGCAGGAGTTAATCTTAAACTGCTGATAAAGTTAATGGTGCAAGAATAACTGTGGTACTGGCTGGTAAAAACAAGTAATCAAACTATCAATTTTAATGAATGTTCTGTGTGCTACGTGTATGTACGTGCAGGAGGGTCTATATAAGGAGAACTCAAAGTACAAGTAGCCAGACTGCTGGCATATTACTATCATGTAGCAGATCTCCATGCATGTAAAATAAAGCTGTTTTACTTGCTTACAAGAACTTGGTGTGATTCTTCCAGAATATGTTAGAAGAGTAAAATCTTTCGACATCCAGAAATAAAGACACTTTTTAAATACTGTTCTTATAAACTTAGAAAGATAATAGAATAATAGTAGGTCTTGCATTAGTATGAATATTTTGAAGGGTATGAAATCTGAAACTCAAATGTCTGCCATTATTTTCTAACTTCAATCTTTAATGATTTGCCACTAATTTGCAGAAAACCAAAATTTTATGAAAAACGGACCAAAAATGTGATGCAAAAATATAAAATTGCCACACAATACAACTGGGAACCTGTCAAGTAAGGGACACCTTTTTAATATTAGTACTGTTAACTTGAGCAGTTGACAAAATGACAGAATCTACATGCATTTCTGAAATAAAAGTAATCTATATAACTCTGATCATTACAGTTATTTATAAAATTGTAAACCTTCCACGTTTTCTTCCAAAATTGCCATTTTACGGAGGGATTATTAGGGGGAGAGGAACATTTTGAGCCAAAACTGGGGACAGTTGAGAGATCTGGATCCTAATTCTATAAAAAGTGATTTATTTGCACGTACCTCTTAATGCAGAAAATCTGGACAAGGCCAAGTATGTTGGGGGAACATGCAAACAGTACTAAAAATTGCTCCTGTATAAACTTAAGACAGTTGATAGAATAGCAGGTCTTGCTTTAGCATGCATTTTTCTGAAGGTTATGACGTCTGAAACTCAATGTCTGTCATTATTCAGTGACTTCATTCCTAAATGATTTGCCACAAAACCACAAATTTTATGAGGAACAAACAAAAAATAAGAAACAAAAAATAAGAAGCAAAAATCTAGACATTTGAGAGGTATAGTTCAGCCGGGGCTGTCTGAGTTTGCTGCCCTTCCCCCCTCACAAAATCATGGTTGAATGGAGCCTCCCCCCGGCAGCCATTCCAATGTCCCATTCCTTGGTTATTCCGCCCAATTTACCATAAACACTAATGTGCATACTGCTTTACTTCTGCGATGATTTGGATTTAATTTGAAAGTTTTATTTTGCATTTTACAGCACAAACACTAATCGACATCTGATAAACAAAGCAATGCAGTCTCACAATGAAAATAAACTTGGCATTAAAACTTCTCTGCCCTTGAAACTCACATTCATTGAAACAGCATTGAAACCCACATTGAAAGAAAATACATTTTGCCAGTGGCAGATAAAGATTAACTTTGGGCTGTTTTCAAATCCCAAACCCCTTGCACACAAAACACACGCATGCTCTTTGATACACCTTCCTGACTATTAAATTATATTCCTTGTACAATACAGTACAGTTTTAGATGGCGTTTTAAATTTGTTTTGAACATTTTTCCAGTAAACAATGAAACAAAATGCATGCACCAATGACAAAACTGCCCAATTCAGAACATTTCCATCATAAAAGTCTACTCAAACTTTTACTGATGCTGGTGAACTGTAGATATGCACAATCTCTGACAAAGTAAAGGTCATCTACATAATTCCATATTAAAGAGATCAGTTACTAATGAAGGGGTTGCTGCTAGCAAACAACTTTAGATTTCATTTACAAGTAAAGTGCCTGTTGCCCTTCAGGAATAAATTGCTTATGTTGCACTAAAAAAATAAGCTAGTAATAATGCAATAGGGAATGGATGGCAAACTGATAGGTTCACAGTTACTTGGTATCTTCACCAAAAAGGACTGCAGCACCCACCCCCTTTGCAACACAGTACAGTAGTAACAATCTACCTACCTACTGTTGGAGTAGAACCCACAGCCTTTTGCATCAAAAGCAAGTACACTACCTGTTGTGCCATTAACAATACAAGCAGGCTCGGCATAAGCAGCACTAAACCTTTGCTCCCCTGCAGCTCTCAGCTCCTTGTAAAATCTACTCGACACTCAGCTGTATCTCTGAACTTTGCAGCACAACAAATCTGGAAAAAAGCCAACATTTATTGGGGGGGGGGGGGCAAAAGCACCAAAACCAGGGACACATTTTAAACACTGCTTGTATAATGTTGGAAAGTTGCTAGAATAAAATGCTGTTACACCACCATACATTTTACTGCCAAGTCTTGAACCCAGGACCCTGTGCAAGACAGTCAGAGCAACATACCACTATGCCAAATCAGCTGTTTTGTGAAAAAGAGGAAGACTGAAACTTAAATGGCTACCATTTAGTGAATTCAGTTCTCACCAAAGCTGTCAACCTCTTAGCACGAAACACCTGAACAAAGCCAATAATGGGGGAATACAGACACCAAATGTATTCAGTTCTCATCACAACTCTCAACCTCTTAGCAAAAAACACATGGGCAAAGCCAGTAATACAGCCCCCAAACAAATTCAGTGAATTCAGTTCTTACCATAGCTCTCAACCTTAGCACAAAACACCTGGACGAAGCCAATAATGGAGGAATACAGTCCCAAAAATAGGGACAAATCTCAAATATCCATCTTATAATCTTAGAAAATTGCTAGAAAAGGTTTTGTGTTACCATGTACTTTCTGAAGTATATGAAGTCTGAAATTCAAATGCTTGTCATTTTTATTTAACATTTGTTAACCAGGAAAGTCTGACTTGGAACAAAAGCCAATTTGCAGCAGAGGCCCACGGAGAAACACTCCAGACACGTCTTTGTAAGATGGGAAGACGCCAAAGCAAACTCACACAAACACAGGGAGGACATGCAGATTCCACAAAGAAGGGACCCCAGCCAAGAATCAAACCAGAGAACCTGTAGCTGTCAGGCAACAATGCTACCATTGCAGTACTGACTGTGTAAAGAAACAAATACAGAAACCACAGATTTTATAAGGAACCGAACAAATAGGAGGCAAAAATCTGCCATTTTTTTACAAATTGTGGTGGGTTGGGAATTCAGGCTCTTGCCATCTGGGCCCAAGGTACAGGGTTCAAGCCTGCGGTATTCTCTACCCACCACCATGTATCCTGAGTTCTCCAGCCACCAGTATATAGCAACTGGGGCATTATACACACACAGGCAAGAAGTGTTGCTGTAGAATGACGCCAAAGTAATTGGTAGCTTTCTAACGATGCTTGTGTGTACCAATGCACCTTGCATACAGAGAATGTTGCTCAAGTTACAGGCTTGTTAGTTGAAGGCCATGTATAAAGCAGGAAGTGAGCTTAATCATAAACAAACCTTTCGTACATACAAAAAGGAGTTTTCACTAGGGACCAGGATCAAAAAATAAAGCACATGCAGTTACTACATTTCATTGTACTGGTGTGCAGTTATTAGTTTTAAACAGGAAGTGTGAGATTCGAAGTCAAGAAAATGCACTGCGAGTTTGGTCAGCTAAACGGTTTGAAAGTATATGGCAGTTAAAACTAGCTATTTCAATCTCAAAAGTGTAAGCAAAACATTATACTGTAACTACAACAAGTTCATGAAAAAGTCTGTCTTTTATACTGATAAAAAGGAACAATGGCAAGAGGTATTTTGCTTTAGGTAGGAATAAGCCACATAAGTCTGGGTGGAGACTGTGCACTTCTATGAAGAAATAATAAAATTGCTGGAACTTCATCCACATTTAATTACAGTGAATCCATGACACCTAAACCAACACAGTCAACTAATATACACCTGTACCATCAAAAATGAAATAAAAACAAAAAATAAGCATTTTTTGCAGGGAACAACCCCCTACACCTTCATATGGCACACACACATGAAGTAAGTCTCAGGCATGTTTACTGTACACAAAAAAGCATACAGAGCTGGTACATGATATATCACCATAAAGATGCAGACATTTCATTTTAGTAAATGACAGCACCTGCAGAACTTATTCCTAGTTTAGAATTGCAAGTTTCTACATTTTAACAAAAAAGAGATTTTCTTAAGTATACTACTACAGTGCATTGGCATTAAATACTTAACCTATTATACCAAACATTTATAAGCCCAGTCGGCTGGAGCCTTACAGTAGTGTTTCATATGAGATAGTCTCGCCTGGCCAGTGGCTGGTTGACAGTAGCTGTAGTTACTAGTCATAATACTACAGCAAGACCCAACTGCCACGTTATACCAAACATAATTAGTCACATTATTATCACTACTCTTTCAAGACTCCGCCGTGGTTAGTGTATACACACACACACACACACACACACACACACACACACACACACACACACACACACACACACCCTGTCAGAGTCCATTTGCAGCTAGTATCCTCAGCTACACACCAGTACCGGTTCCCAGAATCCATTTGCAGCTAGCATCCTCAGCTATACCGTAGTTCCAGAGTCGATTTGCCGTCCCGCGCAAGCTAACTGCCCTCCCGGCTGGTTTCTCCTCAAGACTACTCCATATCCTCAGTCCTCCCCCACAAGAGTAGGCTCCAGCCTGCAGAAGAGGTAGTCCAGAATTCTTCCGTTCTATGCGGTCGTCACCGCATAGACTTATGGGCATCTACAGGGCAGAGATGCCTTTGCCCCTATCCGGACTGCTGACAGCAGTCTGGAGTTCTCAGTTCCAGGAACTCCAATCACGCATGTGCGGAGTTCCAGGATTCGCGATTGCTTGTTTTATTTTGTTTTTCTTCTTCTATTTTGTTTTTCTTCTTTCCACAGCTGGGGGGGCTGCAGTCCTATAGCATGAGCCGCCCCCTGTACTAGACACAGATACTCTTCTAGCAGATTCTATGCAACCCATGGCACCAGGAGGGTGAAGCTACAAAGGTTAGGACACACAGAACCAGTAGCAAGTACAGTCATATAATGGGTATTAAGACATAACAGCTATGACCATCCCCTCTCTCCATCTGCACTGCAAGGCTACTAAAAATGCTAAGGCTGCATATGCATACTCAGGCAGTATGCTATGTTGTACATCTCAAGTGTTGACAACTGAATTACCTGCATGCATCTCTGAATTACACAGTTACACAATAGAGGGTGTGTCCGTTACTACACTGTGCATAAGACACTTTCACTCACACATTTATACGCTATGCTTGCTTATCCACTTCAGGCTTACATGAAACCACAGCCTTTAGTCAATGGCAGGGCTAGCCAACCAGCAATGTCAACATTTGCTCAGGATGACTGTCTCTGTTGAAATGACACCCCAAACATTTTTGAATATGGGAGTTGTGGATGTATATTATACGTTTATGGTTGTATTTTGCTTTCCTGAATGAGCAAGACATCGAACTGCAAGTCACAGCACAATTGCACAAAATTCACCACATTAAAAAAAGTATCCAAGTTAGGATAAGTCCATAATAATGTGCTTCCATGACACATTAAAAACTGCTGAAGTGCAATACTCTGCCAAATGGACTGCTATACAACATCCACAAGCTGATTCCTGGTGCATTACACTGTAGTAACATCTTACAGCACTGTGATGCGCTTGCATACAATTCTGTATTTGCATGCAAGCATATGGACAGCCCTCGTACACCCACCACAATCCTTACTTTGAAGTCGCACTACAGTGGGGAAGGGCAAATTCCCTTATCTCCGCTGCTCAGCAATCTTGCACAAGAGCAATGCCTGGATGTTCGAGAAGTTGATTTCTATCAACTGTGCTACATTATTTTGGGGTTTGACAAGTTGAGGTTTGGCAGCTTGTCAGTCAACCACACACAAACAAGTTAACCAGACAAATGGACCCTTTTCAGCCATTACCTAGGCCACAATGGCAAAGAATGTGCAAAAGCAACCTTTAAAGCAGGAAAACTGCAGCATCAGGAAAACATCAGTTTGGGACAAGAATGTGATATAAAAGAACTTTAGCAAGAGGGAGTGCATAAACATTTGGGAACTGAAGGAGGATCAGCAATAAAACACGAACAAATGAGAGTAAAACTTAGTAAGGAATATTTTAGAAGACTTCAATTAACCCTGAAAACAGCACTGACATCTAGGAACAAAATCCATGCTACAAACCAATTTTCTCTTCCTGTCCTAACTTACAGTTTTGGAGTGATTGATTGTTGGACAGATTAGATATTAAGTCATGGACCTATCCCAATTTGGACTAAGGAGCATAAGGTGAGAATCTACTCCTTGGTATGGTAGTCAAGAAAATATGGCTTTATTTGCAGGTATTTTGTACTGGACAAAACCAGAAAAAGAAATTACAGTGTTACGGAACATTTTGAGACAGTCTCAGATCTTTTCGGGATACAACATTAATGAAGTTAAAACAAAGGCAATACTGGTAAATTATGTACCCCCATACATGAACTGGTTCAGGAACACCAATATTTATGGGGACACGACAAAATGAAATGCTTGGGAGTATGGATTAAAAGTTATTCTAGTGTTGCAGCTAAGGATATGTGGGAAGAGATAAAACAAAAAATTGAAAAATGGAAGCTTTGTTATATAGATATGGATAGCAAGATACAAGTAGTCAAAATGTTTTTGTCCCTTTATAGTCTTATACACAGGTCAGGCATATTTTTATCAACCAGAGGAAAATATGTAGGTAGCAATTAATAAAGAACTGAAGGACTTTATCTGGGAGAGGAAGATAGCAAGAGTCAAGTGAGACAAACAGAGTCTTCCAGTAGAACAGGGCGGATTGGGATTACCCAATTTGAAGGGGCATTTCAGAGCTACACAGTTAAGACTCCTATACAGAGCACAAGTATAAAACTATAATTCAAAGTGGAAAGGGATGATGATGAAACATGGAGGAAGCTCAAGAAACAAGAACAGACTGGGATTTTGGATGCAGGCCTTTAAAGGAAAGTAATAATCATGCAGAATATTGAGCCATAAAAGTAGCAGAAAGTGCTCCAAGAACTAAACCAACACAGGAATGGAGAAAGGCGATTTTGCCAATATGAATGACTACAATTAGGGATACAGACCAGAGGCAAGAGGGGGCCAGAATTTATTGGAGACAACTGGCAAAGGAACCAAGGTATTGGGAGAAAATAACTAGGAGATGGAAAGATGATAGAATGGGAGGACGCCAAGAATTTGGGCTGCAGGTTAGTGATAGCCTTCCCCATCACGGATTAATATCAGAGTATAGTCAAACATAAATAAATGGGGGGGGGGGTCCTAAACAAAATACCAGCACTGGTAGAGTTTTTAAAAGAATCTAGAACAGAAGCTGCCATTAAAAAAGTAATAATTAGTAGAACATATAAAACATTACATGATAACTATAAGAATCAGAGGAGGTTAGAAAGGATTGGGAAAATACTGGATAAGCAATTCACAAAGAAACAATGGGACGACATATGTATGTCTTCCAAATATGCAACAAAACCAAGAAAACTTGATTTTTGCCTGAAAATGTTTATGTAGATACTTTTATACCCAAAGTAGACTCCAGAGAATTTTTCCTCGGCAGACAGTAAATGTTGGGAGGTGTGAAGGGGAAGAAAAAGGTAACTGGGAACATATTTTCTTGAAGTGCAGTGAGTTAGTGTACTTTATGGATTCCCTGTGTGATGCACTGTTGGAGATGTTGGGTGGGCAGACTGGTCTGACAAGGGAGATGATTCTTCTGAGCTGTGATACAGAATCAGAATTGCCTAGACATATTAAGGCCTTGCTTGCTCTGTCTAATAATTGTGGCTGCCAAAAAGCAATTACTAGAAAATGGAAATCAAACTCTAAACCTACTATACTGGAAGCAGTGAATATAGTAAAGGAGATAAAACAACTTGAACAGAGATCTTTAGAAAAGGGTAGGAGCAAACTACATAGGAAAAATGGGAACTGTTGGAACAATACATAAAAGGGAGGAATGAGGCCTAAAAAGGCGGCATGACTTAAATGAGCTATGTAATGTTAGAGTGAGAAAGATTGGGTAGATAAGTGATGTATAATGTTTGCAACTGGGAGCGTCAATATGGTTTGTGATGTAAAATGCCTGCGACTAGGATTGTGTCATTGTGGTTTGTTTTTATTTATATAAACGCATGACTGCCTATGAAGTAGGCGACGGTTTAATGAAGATTCTTTTTTTTAAAACAAAAAGAACAGGAATTGAATAAGTTATGTAATATTACTTAGGTTATACAGCAAAAAAAAAAAAACAAACTACTAGACAGAATCTGTGCACACTAATACACACCATGCACACATAGGGATAACTTGAGAGTATTACCACTATCACATCTTTAGAATGTGGAAAGCAATCAGAGCCAAAGGTAAAATCCACACACAGTGTGAAAATGCAAATTTCACAGAAAAGGCGTGTCAGAAGGAAATTAACAGGAAAGTCTACTTCCATGAGGCACCAATGCAGACTACTACACCACTATACAGGTCACTAGGATACTTTAATTCAGCACACAGGGCAGAATGCTACCACTATGTCAAGTCAACTTTACAGTAACTGTAACATGATAGAATGCTCAGTTGTTGGCAGGTGATTTTTTTGGTGTCATTCAAAGTGGATCCAGTTTCTGTCAGCCTGGGAAATAATGGTCAAACCTTGCTGTTTTGCTACAGACAATTTGCTCCTGGCACCACTACGTTTTCAGCTGCTGGCAAATATCCTTACCTCCCTCATAGTGCATTTTTTAGGAAAGGTCTCGAAAACAAACCTACCAACGTTAAATTTGCCTATCGTAGCAAAATAAGGGTCATGCTGCTAAATGCTAGCAGCTTAAACAAAAAAACTGCACACCCTGGAAACACTTCTAATCCCTAGAAGATGCAGATGTCTGTGCAGTCACAGAAACCTGGTTCAAGGCCTCAGAGAATACCCTGGCCTTGCAAGGCTACAATGCCTTCCAAACCTTCAGACCTTAAAAAGAAGGTGCGACAAACAGAGGAGGGGGTATTTCTATCTATATTAGAGATAAATTCACCTCCCATCTAGTTAGACTGGAGAACTACATGAAGTTGCTCCAAGTTCAGGGTACTGTGGGCAAGACCCCCATTCAAGTCATAACCAGTTATAGATCCCCCTCCATAGCTCATGACGCATACGAAGCTTACTTGACCAAACTGGAGTCAATCCAAATATTTCCAAACACTCTGGTTATGGGGGATTTCAATCATCCCACCAACACCTGGGGAAACCTACTCTAGCCCTAACTCACTAGCGCAAAAGTTCCATGACTTTTAAACAAATGCCCTGGAACAAACATACTAGATCTGGTCCTCACTAACATAACAAACAGATGCAATGCCGCAATTGTTGGACACATAGTTAAATCCAACCACAAAGTCACCTTCAAGCTGGCACTAACACCAGAACTCACAAAGGGCGAAGTCAGACTAAAAAAACTTCACCAAGGCAAACTACAACAAATGCAAAAAGCTGCTGTTCCAAGAAAACTAAGGCAAGGGGCCAACAATAGAAAAGCACCCTCCTAAGCCTCAAAAGACAAATAAAACATGTCAAATCCTCCTTGAGAAAAACTTGGCAAACACAGCCAAGGATAAACCATAAGGCCTTTTACAGCTATGTATGTAGCCTAAAAGGCAGGACCAAAGATGTGCAGAACTAGTGACTAACGGTATCACATACCCTGAGCCCACAGAGCAAGGGAACCTGCTAGCAGATAGGTTTGGTGAACATTTCAATCCCTTATCCCCTCAAAGCTTATCAAAAGCCTTGCCCAATCCTCCCCCCACCTTACATAACTGAAGAGCAGGTCATTAAAGCCTTGTCCAAAGGACAAAACACAGCATCTATGGGACCAGCTGGCATCCCAGGCTGTCTTCTAAACAGGCTAAAACATGAACTAGCATCACCTTTAAGTACCCATTTTCAATCATAGCCTAACCACAGGCTTTGTTCCTGTGGAATGGAAAAGAGCAACAGTTACTCCCCTCCACAAAGGTGGCCTAGCAACAGAACCGGGAAATTATAGACCCATAAGCCTGACCAGCCTCATCTGCAAAGCCACGGAATGTATCATTATGGACCTCATAAATAAAGACATAGGTGACCTCCAAACCCTGGATCCAACCCAATTTGGCTTTGTCAAGGGTAGATCCTGCCTGTTAAATCTGGTGGATTGCTTTGAAAACGTGATCAGGGCCACTGACGAGGGTAAATCTGTACACATGGCATACCTCGACTTGGCAAAGACTTTTGACACAATCCCAAACTCTGGCATTACGAATAAACTTAGCAAACTGAATGTGAACCCCTTTGTTATAAGATGGGTTGCCAACTGACTCACAAACAGGACACACACTACCAAAGTGAGCTACTCCAACTAGCAGACATGTCTCCAGCTGGGCGTCACAAGGATCAGTACTGGCCCTCCTACTGTTTGGTATATACTTCTCAAAAGTTCAGGCCAAAACTAAGGGGTTGTGGCTGACCAAGTTTGCAGACAACTGCAAACTAGGTGCAATTATTGAATCCCCAAATGATGTCGATATACTCCAGGAGGGTCTAATGCAGACCAACGACTGGTGTCTTGGTCATTGTCTCAAACTGAAGGCAAAGAAATCAATCATTCCCTTCATCAAAAGCAATGTCCCTTCACACGATCAAATCAATACCCTACGTACCTAGGAAGTGCTAAGGGATGTGGGATCACAAGTTGATGGACTAACTTTGATGACAATGTGTCTACTGTAGTAAGAAAGGCTTTCTACATTACACACTTGATTAGTAAAGGCATCACCTCGACAGCAAAGGAGGCTATAACACATCTATACGCAGCACTAAAAAGCCCCATAAATCAAGTAGAACACCACTCGTGTACCGTACAAAGCACTTGCAACAACTGGAGACCTCAGGAGGTTTCTAACAAAGATCAAGGGACTCCAGCACGTGCCTTACACAGACTGACTAAAGTCCCTGCCACTATACTGTATCATATAGACTTCTTAGGTGAGACTTCTGCCTGGCTTACAGAGCAATCTCAAACTCAAACCTAAGAAATTGCTGCACATCCATAAATCAAACAGGACTAGAGCTACTCTTTTCCAGGGACTTTAATAGGACATGCTGGAAGGACAGATTTGACTTCCAGCAACTGCTGCGTCTTTGAAATACTAATTCATGTGAAACAGAGCACTTCTGACACTGCTCAAAAGGAACCTAAACAAGTGGATGGGGCACTGTAAATTCTTACTGGAGACAGTGCCCCCAACCCTCCTGGACATGGGTAGTCATTACGAAATGCAATCTCGGGTATTAACAAGCATATCTATGGATTACATTGGGATAAAAAAAGCTAGGCATGAAATAACCTCTGGGTCGAGAGCCTAGTAAAAAACTCCTATGATCTTATCTGTGATTCTCAAAGAGTTTGTACAGCTGTTAAAATTAGACCAAAGTATATAAAACTCTAACACTTGGGTAAATATGAAAAAAAAAGTGTAAATAAAGCAACTTGTGTCATCGACTAAATGGGCCCAAAACCATCACAGAAAAAATGAAGCACCCTTTCCTCATAGCAGTATAACATTTGCCTAACGCAGAACACATTACCACAAAACTGGTTTTCTAAATGGTGTTCTAGCTGATGTCACCTATAACAGTCATCAGCTGTTCACTTTCAAAACAGTATGCAACTAGGCAAGGAAAAATTGGGAGTATGATTCTCAATAGGTGTGTGTGAGTGTGGTCCTGGAAGTCAAATCCTTGACAAGCCCAGTGTTTAGTCTGGGAGCTAGTGCTGTCGGTTAAGACTATACAATAGTAACAAGCTAAGTCAAGAATTTGAATTACTCAGTCTCCATTTGCCTACTGTGTGAACAAGTCACCCAACTGTAGAATTCTCTGGTGTAACTGGGAAACAGGGGTAGGCTCCATAATGATCTCCTGGACCACTTGCCTAGCAACTTCCTCTGAACAGCAGACATGCAAAACCTAAACACAAACTAGGATTCCAAATTCAGAATGGTCTGAAGGTATTGGGCTCTCAATTTGTATTTATCCAAGTATTTTTTTTCAACTACAGACCTTATACAAAAAATAAAGTAGTAAATAAAATCCACACAGAAGAGTACAATACACTTTTACAAACTTTGTCACCGTGCAAACCAGTCTTCGAATAGAAAAAAAACATAGGCAAGACCATGAAATCACTTCAGTTAGTTTGACATGTTATTGCAAAAATGTCTTCATTCCTTTTACTGTAAAGAAAGGCCTGCCCCATAAGAAACATTTACTGCTTTTTATATGCTGCAAAATAATTTATGAAGAACCAATAAGAATTGCTAGCATCGATATCAATTGTCAATTAAAATACTCCAGCAACTGTCAACTTATATGAAGTTCCTAAAATTCAGCCATGTCATTTTTTTTTTTAATTAAGTTTACAAGGAAATAGGAAATTAAGTCATATTTTCCTGGATCACTTGTACGGGACTGGGAGTACAATGCAGGATGAGAGCCTTAAGTGGAAAAACTGAGGTTATGCACTGGTTTAATAATACCAGGGGCACACACTATTAGCCATTCTCAGAGTTAATGTCCTAAACTGGATTGGGAGCATAGTAGCAATAAAAAACTGCAGCAAGTATGTTGGTGATAAACTACTGGTTTAGGTCTGGGGGGGTGGGGTCAGACTGTTCAGCAGACAAGATGGAGGACAGGCATTAATGGCAACTAAACAGGAGCCAAAAGATATAAAAAGTGTACACCAAGTTTACATAGTCATACAGTTCACCATGACAGGTAAAAAGGTAAATGTTAATGAATTAATTCAAATTCAACTTAGCATTGCTCCTGCTGCCATACAGAATATTGTTTTGATAACACACTGACTAGTTTACTTGCATTTGTAGGGGAAAAAAAAAAAGATTACCATTTCTATAGCATGTTAAACTACCACCAACAAAGAATGAATGATCTAGTATTGACTTCTGTTCAAGTTTTTTACATTTAATTACAAACAACTATACTCAAACTAACATAGCAGTCACATAAATTCTTATTGATGGGGTGGGATATATTTAACCTAGAAGATTAGTATTAGTAGACATCCAGGATAAAATAACAACCACACCCTTATCTTTGATGATGTAAACAGAGACTGGGTCAACAGTAATGAATACATACATCAAATAAGAAAATGTCTGGTTTCATACAAATAATGGACGCTACTAGTATAGACAAAAGCATTATTAAATGAGACTAGTCATGTTCTTTCTTTAAGTACTCTGCAAAGCTCTTAGTGACAATTCAGCCTTAGTTATCTGGGGTCAGCAGGAAACCAACAAAAATATAATGTTCAAGTGGGTGACAGAAAAACTATTTGCACAAGAACACTTAATGAGTTACTAAAAACAATGCAAATGCCACATTCTAACATTTCTACTCCTAGACGACACTATCAGCTCCTTTAACTACAACGTCTTATCCTGAACTTTATTGCACCCATATGCAAGAAAGTTTTAATCCATTACTGCCCCTAAAACATAACAAATTAAGGAACTAATACAAATCAAGGACAAAGCTTTCAAACAACCCAATCTAGACAAATTTATAACACTTCAAAATCAGGTTTAGACAAATCACTAGGAAAAACAACAAGTACATTTTCTTTTATCAGCAACTCATCCAATATAAAAAAAAGTCCCAGTATGAATACCATCTCAGGTCTCCCCTGAAGAGAAGCCATTAAACTCTTGGGACTAATCCAGTCAAACTGTAAAGAAATAAAATGAAAACAAACAAACAAAACTAAAAACAATAAAGAGGTCCCAAACAATTCCTTTACTTTACCCAATAATACAGTTGTTCCACAAAGCTCAGTACTTGGACCAGTTCTGTTCAGTATCTTTCTAAATACACATGCCAAGATTCCTGAAGCCATAAGTACAGTACACTGGTGACTCCAGTTACTTGTATTACTAACTTCCTCAGGTCAGTTGCAGCATTCAAGCACATTTTAACATTCAAAGCCTATAACAACAACGGCTTTGAGACCCAAAACTTTTACTAAATGCCAATAAACCTAAACTACTCATACTTGATTTTGGGGAAATCTCAATTACTTCACAAAGTAATGCCACCTAAGAAAGTCTTCCATGCCAAACATTTAGGTATACTCATAGATAATATATTATCCTTCAAAAACAAAACTATGCAATCTCAAACTCAAAGAGTTGGGGATGTCCTGGGGACTAGGCAAGAAAAAAATATTAATCTTTGCAGACAATATGCTGCTTTACGAAGGAAACCCAGATAAAGATCAGAAACATTTGTGACCAGAGTTAAATTTGGTAGTTTCGTAGGCTAGAACGTGAATAAGTAATAGACGAAAGCCATGATGGCAAATTACATCATGAAATTATGTAAACATTCCCATTTCTGTGGAGACATGAGAAACTGAAATATTTGGAAATTTGGATTAAACAAGATACAGAGAAAGCAGCTAAAACAATGTGGGATGAAATTACAAGGGAAGTCAAAAATATAAGGAAGTCGAAAATGATGTACATAAGGAGAAGAGAACAAGATTTAGGCCACCAACGTGTTTATAGTACCATTTTTCCAAGATAACGGACTGCACACGAAAATTTTAGCTCTCCCAGTGTGAAAAAAGTAAATGTGGCAAATGGATAAGGGCCAGAAATATTGCCCATTTTAGTACAATTCAATTACTGGCTAGCAAGTACATTGCCTGGATGCCAAAGAAGAAACTTAAGACAGATTGAAAGAAATCTAACTAGAAAAGGTGAGGAGAAAATGCTGATTGGGGAGAATCCTTCAGCAAAAAGCAGTTCAGGCTGCAGGTGTGGTACAACAGATGGCTTCCAGTAATTTAGATGTAAATAAATAAAGTCAAATGTGCTCAGAACTTATTTTTATACCCCAATTAGACCAATATTTTTTCCTCAGGTAGACAACAAAATGTTGGAGGTGTGATAGGGAAGAAAGAAGCAACTGGGAAAATATTTTCTGGAAGTATAACAAGTTGGCAGACAGATTCCCTGCAGACTGCTCTGTCAGATATACTCTGAGCAAATTAGCTTAAGGAAATGATATTTT
This sequence comes from Protopterus annectens, assembly GCF_019279795.1. Classification (NCBI taxonomy): domain Eukaryota; kingdom Metazoa; phylum Chordata; order Ceratodontiformes; family Protopteridae; genus Protopterus; species Protopterus annectens. The sequence goes on from NC_056731.1 coordinate 1,149,698,627, forward strand.
TGCGCTATGACACAAAAATTGGAATTGCCTACAAATATTAAAGGTCTTGCTGATTCTAATTATGGTGGCTACAAAAAAGACACACACACACACACACACACACACTTACTAGAAAATGGAAATCAAAGTCTAAACCACCTTTACGAAAAGTAGGGAAAATAGTAACAGAGATAAAATAACTAGAATTGGGATCTTTAGAAACGTGTTGGAGCAAATTACATAGGAAAAGTGGGAATTGTGGGAACAATACATGCAGATGAGAAATTAGGTTTAAATGAAGGCAGAACTTGAATGAGCTATGTAATGTTTGTCTGACAATGACTTCATAGATTATAAATGTATAATATTTGCAGCTACAATTATGGTTTGTGATGTATAATGTTTGCAACTAAAATATCAATATGATTTCCATTTATATAAAAGTACAAGTTTTAAATTATCATGTGTGACAGAAAAATGTGCTCAGAATGGATTCAAATAAATGAAACACTGAAGGAATATATCAACTCAAATAACAAACGGCTGAAAAAATAATGCAAGAACTTTAAATAGCAGTTCAGATGAACTGAAAATACTGCAAAAAATCATAGGTTGAAATGAAAAGGCTGGCCGAGTAAAACTGCTCAAGAGCCACAATTTCAAAAAATGAGAGTTACAGGACAAAGCACAGAGAGAAAAAGTTATGTACTGATCATAATGTTCCATCTGTGTTGTCCATTTCCATTCTTCCTCATTGATGGGTCCCGGATCCGGCTCAGCCGCATTTCTAAGACTTTGGATTTTAATCTCATGCTCCTCCCTCTTCCCATAATGCACTCCACTATATCCCCAATGCCTCAGACTGAGTTTGCTGCGTGCTGCCTACTAATCTTTTTTAAAGACAAGACAGAAAAAAAGAAAACATTAAGGCTCAGATTGGGAACAAAGTTCCTAAATTATCCAAGACCCTTCTAGGAATAACAAGGCTGTAAGATGGCTGGGAGGGAAGGTGAGGAAGAATGAAAATGAACAACAGATGGAACTTTATGGTTAAGTACAAAAGTTATTTTTCTGAAGTTGTCCTTTTCATTCTTCCTCATCGATGGGTCAGAATCCACAGTAACTTAACTCTTGGGAGGCCCCGAATGAAGGATATGTCAGAGCACTGTTGAACCAAAAGGAAGCTTGGTTTCTGGAAACAATGCCTCAACCTCAACTTGTAAAGAGTCACAAAAGGTACGAGTCTTTAACCAAGTGACTGTAGGCCCAATAATATTGATAGAAGCTCTGGGAGAAAAGTAGATGCAGTAGCCATAAAACTGGTAGAATGGCTCTAAGATGAGGCAATTCTAAACCACTTTGGAAATGATTCAGCAAAAAAAAAAAAACAGCCAGTAATCTATATTTGGCCAGGATAATTTTGTAGAGTCCTTAATCTAAGCTGTTTGAAGGAAAGGGAGATGACAGCTAGTCAGAGTTTCTGCACTGTTTGGTCCCATGATGTACAAACATAATTTGTATATGAACAAACAGGTGTAACATGTTAGTTGTAATTAGAAAACTTGTAAACAATAATTGGCAAAGTATGGCCGATGTCAGCCTCTGTGACTACATGGTTATAAGGGAGGGAATGGTCCAGAAGGACACCCTATCTATTGAAAATAAAGTAAGGAGGCTTGGCAAACAAAGCCTGAAGCTCAGAAATTTGTTTTGCAATGTAATTGCTACTAAGAATGTTACATATAAAAGAAATTTCATATCCCAATTGCTCACCGGTTCAAGGGATTCTGTGTTGGTCCTTGAAGAACAGTGAGATCGGAAGCAGAAGAGGGGTCTTCCATGGGAGGTCTAAGCAGCAAAATACATTTCAGGAAAGCTTTACATAATCTGGAAGTAGTCAAGTTAAGGGATTAGTTTACAGAGTGTAAATAAAATAAATAAAAGTCTCCTTAAAAAGGGTTGTCAAGAAGGGAAGGATGGCAGAAATAGAAGCGGAGAAACCACAAATGTTCTGATTGGAGGCCCATATGGGTAATGTTTTCCATTTGCTTCTATAGGCTTTCTTAGTAGAATTCTTCTGGGAAGCCAAATAACGGAGACGGGAGAAATGAGGCTGGACCACAGCACTACCACTGGAATTGGAGAACCCATGCAGTTAGCTAGAAGGTACGGAAAGAGATACTTTATCTCCATTGGGTGAGATTGGAGATCCACATTAAGCTCCACAACCCCTGGAGGATAAATCAAATGAAATCAGAAGAGAGAATGATGTAAAAAGGAGGCAAATGAGATAACATAGGTCCTCAGCCGGCTGGCTTTATGCAAAAACTTTGTGACCAAAGGTAGGCAGGGAGTAGGCATTCCTTGGATACTATAGCAAATGGAGGAGGAAAGAGAATGTTTTGCTTGAAAATGTGTCTTCTGAAGGGCTCGAGCAGCAAGTGCAAGGTTTCCAAATCCAGATGTGTTTTACAGGAGAAACAGAGGCTGGTAAAAAGTAGACTATTGTACTGTAAAGTCTATTGAAGGATTCGCATAAAAAATGTAGCTGGAGAAATGGAAAATTGAAAGTTGATTGAAAGGTTAACAATGGCGTTTCACTGAAAGCGACATACGAAAACAGTAAATCCAACCAGTGGTTTATCAATCTGAGGATGAACATGAGTCATAGAACTCAGTGTTGCTATGAAAATTCTGGATTCTGTAAGGAATCTGTTTTTATTAGTTATATTTTCCGTAATGCCCAGTGACTCGGAGGGTGTGTACAAAAACAAGTAAAAACCAACATCTGGTTAGGAGTGATTAGCTCCTAGTCGAAAAGGATGACGACGCCAGAAATGTCTATCTAATGTGGTATTGTGCATTTTGGAGACACATGGAGTACATTCATTCGACCTTGTGCATAAGAAGCAGGATGGACTGAGCTGTAAAGCATCCAGAACTTCAACTCCTTACATACCAATTCAGATGAGATAGAATTGGTCTCAGGATCCCAGTGTTCTTATTTATTCTGTAACATTTTAGAGTCTATTAAACTGCAAATGTTTTCTAAATGGATAAGTGTTGTGGAGTCTCTTCCTTGATACAGGAGGTAGAAGGGAAAAGTGGGATGTAGGAACCTCTTACATTTATTTGACACTTCACAAATCTCGAAAGGAGACAGTCAGGTGATGCTTCAGTATGCTGACAGAGGCCAATAAAGAAAGGAGGAGTATACGGTACCCTGGTGCTGCGGACCACTTCTGCTTCAGTGGAGACATCTATAGTTGAAGTCCTCCCTTGCCCTTTGAGGAAGTGTTCCCACATGAATCCTTAGGAACCCAAAGGGGCTAAAGCCACATATTCTAACCACCTCTAGGTTTCCTGAAAATGTACGTCAAGGGGAGAAGAGAGAGGTTTGATTCTGGCGGTAGCTGGGGATATGCCCCCATGTTCGTTGGCTGCAGGTGAGTGCCCCCTTTACTGATGCCCTGAACAAAGAGGATCCATCAATGGGGGCATTAAACAATTACACCTTCAGGAATTAATCTCATACTGAGCGTGCAAACAACTAAGTAAATCCAAAATAACACGTATAACACGCCCAAACTGTACACCCTTCAAAGCAGCAGTCTTTTGCTAAAAAATTCTTTAAATTCACCAACACAAGATTAAGCGCTTTCATCCACAAGGATGTGGACTTCATCAGAATGTCAACTGACAACTAATTGCACTATTTATAAGCCATTGTCACTACTAAACCTATATTACAGATGCGTACATAGGAAAATGAGTATGAAACCATTTAGATAGGAAGTTGTTCTTTTTAGACCATTGGTGGGAGAGAATGGCCAAGCCAGTAAGAGGCAAATCCTTTCCACCAAAATAAAAAGGGAAATCGACCAGGGAAGTAAGATCTCCCTCTCTTCCTATGCAGCCAAGGCCTGTAGGAAGGAGGACCAATTTCATTCCTGAACCTTAGTGCCAGGGAGGAAAGAGGGACTCCACAATGGACGATCCTGTGAAGGTGGAACGGAGTCACCAATACCTAATCAGAGTGCCTGGTGTCTCTAGGTTCACCTTAAACCAAGGGAACTAGAATGAACCTGTACAGAGAATAAAAATCCGAAAAAAGGCTCCAAGGAAAACCTGAATCCTGGGCCAGACAAACGAGATTCAGTGAAATGCCTCTGTGCAACTATAATCAAACTGGACTGACAAAAGAACTCTATTCCAAGGGTTTGAGAGATGTATTCCTTGCCTTACATAGACATTTTGGAAAAAATCCGACAAATAAAAGGGTGGGGACAAGGGCTTAAGATAGGAATGCAGTCAAATATTGCTCTCATAAAACTTAGAAAGTCCTTAGAATAACAGGATTTGTCTTGGCCTGCATTTTGCTGAAGGATATGAAGTCTGAAACCATATCCCTCAACCTGGTAGTGCAAGAAAAGTGGACAAAACCTAAAATAATGGGAGATAATTACCTAAACATAGGTACAGGATTTGTGTTGACAAGCATTTTCTGAAGGATATGAAATACGAAATTTAAATGGACACAATTATTCAGCAACTTCCACTCTCACTGATTTGCCAGAAAACCATATATTCTTGGTCTGTTTCTCAAAATGTAAGACAAAAAACTGAACATTCTGCATAAAATCTGTACAATAGACAGCTATGTGTAAAACTCAAATGTATACATCATCTGCCAGTAAATCATACATTTTATGAGGAACAAACCAAACCTGAGACAAGACTCTAGACACTTGAGAGGTATGGTGAGAAATAGGGCACAGAAGCAGAAAACAGGAGAGCTTTGGATCTGAAAAAAAAAAAAAAAAAAAAAAAGTATACTGGCTCAGAAGCTCCTGATCCGATGATAGAAATACCAGGTACCCACAGAAAATAAGCTGTCAGATCGCAGGCATACTATCTGAAAGAAGAAAAAGTGGAATCAATCAGATCTGGCAGGTAATTTAGGATCCAAAGGAGTCTCCAGTTACTTTTACTCCAGTCAGATCAGAGGCTTGGGATCTGATGAAAGTCAATAGATAAAATGAAACAGGATGGGGATTGACCGGTCAGATCCAAGGACGACTTGGGATCTGAAGGAGGCCCCAGGAACCTCAGATCAGAGATCCTCGTATAGCAGGGTTTCATTATTTTCTTTTGCGTGCGGTTGAGCCCTGACAGAAATCAAAAAGAGCAATAAGATGACAAAGATAGCTGCCCCCAAACTCCTCTCTGCGACAGTAAATAAAGTCACACAACCATACTCCATGCTAAGGTAAGCCCATTCGTAGTGGCCCTGGACCGAAGAGGTCAGCAGTCTGTGCACACCTCTCCGCAGAGAAAGAAATCCCGACAGTGTTCCAAAAGTTAGCATCCATGGCAACTTCCTGAAACAGTGAGACACAGAATAACAAGTTCTGATGGAAGATCAGCACTCCGCCAGAAAAACATCATTCCATGAAAAGAATGGACCGAAACAAAGGGGTAAAAATCTGAACAATCCACAAGAATCTGTGCCTTCAAAACAGCTCGATAAGGCAGAGCTTCAACCTCTTACACCAACCTACAGCTGTCTTATAGTCTCCTTGTCCAAAAGCAAGAAACCACCAATGAGAAGCAGACAGCACAACAGGTTCTGCAACACCACTAGACCATGGAGGATAAAGAAAACAGAAAGGCAAAGACTCCGCCAAATCTTTTCAAATCACCAAGCACAGCAAAATGACATCCACAACTAGAAAACAGAAAAAACAACATCATCCATCTCCAGCCACAAGTGTTACCAAGGGAGGAAAGAATCACCAAGAAAAAACAGAACAAAGAACACGAAAAAAAACACACACACACACACACACACACACACACACACACACACACACACACACACACACACACACAAAACTTCTTACTGCTCCAGATACGGAATCCTCTGTCCAATCATGATGGCAGCAAATGAGGTCTGAGGAGTTAGGGATAGTGGTATGCATTATGGGAAGAGGGAGGGGGCTAGAGATTATAATCCAAAGTCTTAGAAATGCAGCCAAATTGGATCCAGGACCCAACAGTGAGAAGAATGAGAAGGACAACTTCAGATCATGAGATTTTCTGGTACCAGAGAAGCTGGAAGGAACAGACTGTGTTTTCATAAAATTAATACAAATAATCACATTGGTATTCTACAGCAGGAGTTGTTAATTGAAAGGGCACAGTGTGCATGCTCCAAACCTGGCCCCAAGACAGCAGCCAAGACCTGTATTAATACAGATGCAGTCATACAAACAAAAAGCTGATCCTGCCAAAACTGCAGCAGAAGGGCAACATATTAAAAATTGGAGACAGAATGTTTGTGGAAAACGATTATTCACTGTACACAATGCAGAAATGCAGCAAATTTATCCCAGCTATCATGGAATGACGAGAAGCAGGTGCAAGATTCAAGCTGCTATATTCAGCTGTCTTCAGAATATTTTTTCCAGGAGAATCAAAATCATTTTTATGGAGGACAGTCAAGGGGGGAAAATACAAAAGGTTTACCCTAGAAGGGGTGAGCCAGAGGGCCACTCTGCTTCACATTCTACTGATGGTAAGGCTCTTAGGAGAGAGACTTTGCAGTGAAACCTTTCCCAATGTTACAAAGGGAAATGCCTAAAAGGCAGGAAAAAAGTACAGGAGTTGACAAGAAGAACCATTAATACCTTAGCCTTAGACTTGAGCCAGAGCCCGGGGTTGGAAGATGGAAATGAACAGAAAGACCACCAGCAACACTGAAATTAGTGTATAAATGTGAGACTATACAGCATCAGTCACATTTGTGAAATATGGCTTTACAAGAAAAAGTGACGGAGAAAGACTGAATTTATGTTGACGTTGTTAAATTTATTGGGAGACTGACAGAATGTCTGGACAGCAGGCATCCACAACTGTGGGGAGTACAAAGTGATCAAACTCCTAGCACACTGCATGACAGTTCTGAAGAGAATGACTGATAAATACGCAGATTAGTAGAACGTAAGATGGGAGATGAACAGTTTGGATTCAGATCAGGATGCAGCACAATTGACCCAATGTTTGCATTGAGACAGATACTTGAGAAGCTAGAAATGAGGACAGAGTCCAACTGGGCATTCCTAGACTTGGAGAAAGCATATGACAAGGTTCCAAGAAAGCTAATCTGGGTAGTACTGCAGTGGTTTGAAGTCCCAGAAACATTGGTAGAATTACTGGAAGCTATGTACAAGGACCCAGTGACTCAAGTATGAATGGTGTTTGGCCTCACAGAGGGGTTACTAGTGGGAGTGGGTGTACATCAGGGTTCAGCTCTGAGCCCACTGCTGTTCATACTGGTGACTACATTAGCCAACAGGTTGGAGGGGACAGAACAAAGCTGCTGTATGCAGATGATGTAGCAGTACAGGCAGACTCGGAGCTAGAACTTCATCAAAGGATAGGAGAATGGAATGCAAATCTGAAGGAACATGGGATGAAACTAACCACAGATAAGACAGTGGTAATGGCAACAAACTGGGGAAATTAGAAGAAGCTGAGAACAGAAATAGAAGGGAAGACAAGTGGAACAGGTAAACAGCTTCAAGTATCTGGGAGGGGTGGTTGAGGAGAAGGGTAGTCTGAATGAAGAGGTCAAAGCTAGAATCAGAGGGGCTGCAGCCAACTGGCATACAATATCAGGTGTACTCTGACAGAAGAATGCCAAAGAAGCTTAAAAGCAAGGTGTACAAGACAGTGGTGCGACCAATACTACAGAAATTTGGGTAGTAAAGGCAGAACAGTTGAAAAAGCTAGAGGTGATGGAAATGAAGTGCCTGAGAAAGGTGGTAGGATGCACACTGTGGAACAGATGAAGAAGTGAGGACATAAAAGCAGAAGCCAAAGCAGCTCCAATTGCAGAAAAGATAAGAGAACAGATTACGGTGATTTGGACATGTGTAGAAAAGCAGAAGACAATCTGGTGAGGAAGATTTGGACAGACAGGAAGAAGGTAAGAGTAAGTAAGGACGTCCAGCAAATAGGTGGATAGATTGTGTGAAAGAAGATCTGCGACAATCAGGCATGAGTGTTGAAGAGGGCAGGAATGTGGCACTGAATCGAGAGAGTTGGCGACAGTTAACACAATACCCCGACCCCATGTAGAAAAAATGGGAAAAAAGGGGCTGATGATGACAAAATGTCCCACTTCATGTGATTAATGTTTGGAAGGACACCAAAAGAAAAAAAAAAAAAAAGAAAAGTAAACAAGTTAAACAATTTTGATCTTTACAGTATTTCTACAACATTCTATGATATACACTGCATGTTATATAGTAAAGCATTCTCAACTACAAAGATACTAAAAGTACACCAGAACTTTTTCTTTTTTAGTTTTAAGGTATGTAGACATTTACAATGTAAAACAAGATGAAAAGGCTAGACAAAGGCACATTTAAATCAACAGATTGTAATCTTGGGTAGTTGGGCTGTAAAAGTGCACTGGCTGTAATATATGTAGAATTGAAATTTTTCGTTTTACTTTTGCATAGATGAATGTCTGGATTAAAGCCCTTGAATTACACTGAGAACTGTTTTGTGAATGCAAATAGATTTAAAAACTATACCACAGTATAATGAATACTTTTCTTTAAGCAAATAAAATATGCAGTACTAGTTGAGAAGTTTGCAGCTGAGGGCAGCTTCTACATCATTTACTTATTTGACATTTGTTTAACAGGTGTATCCTACTGAGTAAAAGCCCTTTTTCAGCAGAGGCCCAGGGAGAAAAGCTCCACATTATCAGCAATGTTTAATAACATACAGTAGCATAAAGTAAGAAACACAATAAATGGGAATAAGCCAATGAGCTTTTTATGACCGTACATTTTGTTCTTATGTTTTCATGGACACAAGCTGACTAAAGGTAATAAATTGAAAGGTCAGAATACTGTTTACTGAGAGAGAAAAGTAAAATTACAAGGTACAAGGTCAAGCAGCCTAGCAAAAAACTTCAAAATTAATGGAAAGGTAAAGAAACGGTAGCTTTTCAGATAAAAACAATTTACTAGAGCAGTGTATAATTTAGTAATTTTGAAGAAAGCCAGTACATTTTTTTCTTTAGACTAAACAATAATGTTTTCGGAAAACAAAATTGTTTTTCACATCTGGGAGGTGAATAAAGAAAAAAAAGACGAGACACCAATTAGTACAAGTAGAAGCACAAGGGGTAACATGCCTCTTAACATGGATAACATTACATTTTACATGAATTAAGGCCTGTGGATGCATATAGGGCAGCTGTGGTGGTACAGCAATTAGCACCATGATCTCACAGCAAGAGGTTCTCCGGTTCGATTCTCGGCTGGGGTGCCTTCTGTGTAGAGTCTGCATGTCCTCCTTGCGGTTGCATGGGTTTCCTCACACATCCCAAACACATGCTGCAAGTGGAGTGGGCACTCTAAATTGGTCCTAGGTGTGTATGTGTCTTCTAGTGGAAGGCTGGGTGCCAGGCTGGCAACTTGATACAGTAAAACTCCACTGCCAAACGTTTTGTGGACTGTTGTTCACTGTGGCGACCCCTAACAGAAAAAGCCAAAAAGAGAAGAATGCCTGTGGATGCAGATGTAGATTTGGGACAACTCTTCCCATTAAGGGGGTTAAATGTCATAATTTGAAGATGTATATAGTTTTCTGCATTTGTTTTAAGTTAACAAGTTATACAGGTGTTCTAGGTGTATGCATGTCTGCTCATTTTTTTTTCAGTCTGAAATTTATTAAAAACAGGACTACCTGTAAAATGTGACAAGTTCAAATGGAGAGGACAAGAAACAACTGTATAAAAGTTCAACCTGTCAGACATCAAGGGGGGCAGTATCACAAAAACTGGAAATACACATTTAAAAAAGCTGTCATATACATATACAACAGGTGGGAATGATAACATATCATAATAGCTATGCTAAACATGTTATTTTGGAATATGAAAGGCCTCTCATCATAATGGCTACGGTAAACAAACATGTTATTTTAGCATGTGAAAGGCCACACAGGTATAGACAAAAAGGTAAAAGTACTGAACTACATTTAAAAAAATGCAGAGTGCAATTAACAATGCTACAGGAGACACACAAGGAAAGTAAGTAAGTATGTGAATTTGATAAACAAGGTATCCCAAATGAAGAGCACGCTAAAAAACTATAATACGTCCTTTATTGAACTGAACAATAATACACGGACAGTGAATAAAATACGTCAAGGTGCTATACAACAAAACGGACCGAACAAAACTAACCAACGGATCTAGCGCTTTCATCCACCGATATGTGGATTTCTTCAGGATCAATCAATTATGTTAACTGGCTTATATCTTCTTTTTGGTGCCAGAATTCAAAATAATGACAATGTGAACCATAATTATTTCTTCCATTGAACAAGACATATAATGCATGCGCTAGTCTATGCTGAGTAGCGCTGCCATCACGTAAAATAATCCTTACTTAACCTGTGTTGTTCATTACACTTTCCTATAATGCTTTCCTTAAAAATGTACAAATATATTCATTCATAAAACATTAATAATTAATGTCATATTTTCCTTTTAAAAGCTATAAAGTAATACAATGTCTGAAATATAATATAAAATTTGATATTTAAAATACATTAAGTTTCTCTTAGAACTTTTGTAAAATATCTCATTGCGTTTTATAAATTAATACCATAACACTATGGGAATATAAAAAACAAAAACAAATATAAAAAAAACAAATATAAAAATACATTGGTAATGAATAAAAAGTGTTTAAATAAGTATTTAAATAAAATTCCTTATATAGAGATAAATCTAAATACTGTATTTAAATACTTATATAGATCAAGCCATACACATTTAATACTATAATTTCACCATGTTGGATGTTCCTTATAAAAATATAAGCAAATATATGAAAAATATAAAAAGTTATATAAAAAATATATAATATAAGTAGTTATAAGTCGAAATGATTATTGTAACAATTGTAATATAGGTTTTATGCTGATGTATTCATTTAATCTGGGTAATGTGGATGCATCTGTTAAAATTTGCCATTTCACCTCTCTCTCTCTCTCTCTCTCTCTCTCTCTCTCTCTCTCTCTCTCTCTCTCTCTCTCTCTCTCTCTCTCTCTCTCTCTCTCTCTCTCTCTCTCTCTCTCTGATATTAATGCCTTCATATTGCCTCCTCTTATATTTGCTCTTACTTGTTCAATTATAATAAATTTAAAAACATGACTATGTTCCGTTGCTTCAATATGCCTGTATAGTGCATTTTTACTGTCTTTTTTCTTTATGGCATATAGATGCTCATATATTCGTCTCTTAAAATTTCGTTCAGTTTTTCCTACATAAAAACTGCTACATGACTGACATAGCCATGTATATTATATATTTTGTATTGCAGTTACCTCTTTTAACTATTATTCTAGTCCTATTAATGTTTTCCAAAATGAGCCCATCACTCTCTAATATGTGTTGACAATATCTACAGCATCCACACTTTCTTGTACCTTTACCTTGAGTTCAACTACATTCACCTCCATTACTTTTCTCTAATATGCGTTTCATGTTTGTTCCCATTTTATACACAGATATAGGTGAATCACCCACTATGTCCCCCAAGGTATTGTCTACTGATAACATATTCCAATACCTCCTTATTATCTGCTTTATTAAAGTTACTTGAGGGCTGTATTCCAATATACATGCTCGTTTATAGTCAGTTCTATTTTCATCACTTGTACTTCTAATGGTTATGTATTTTCCTAATACAGGATAAAATTTGTTCCCCCATTCCCCTGTTACATATCTCTTTATTTCGTTCATTAGTTTGGGGGGATACCCTCTAGTTCTAAAGAGTCCACTTATATATTCCATTTCTTCCAACATGTCACTATATTCAGAAGTCATTCTTGCAGCTCTTATGCATTGTCCCTTAAATATACTTTTCTTTGTCTTATAGGGGTGACTACTAGTATATTCCAAATAATTGTTGGAGAATGTGTTTTTCCTGTATATACTAGATGTAAAACTACCTTCTTTTTTAGATACAAAAGTGTCCAAATATGCAATCCCTGTGTCACTGTAACTAGAAGTGAATTTCAAATATTGACTTGTATCATTCAAATATCCTATACATTCCTCTATTTTCGTTTCTGGCCCTTCCCATAAAATAAAAATGTCGTATAATACCTTATATACCTAAAAAATTCACTTTTAAATAATTTCTCACATTCCCACTCTACCATAACCATGTTAGCATATATTGGAGCACAAGCAGCACCCATGGCAACACCTTGGGTCTGCTTGTAGTACTCACCTTCAAAATATATGCAATTATGTTCCAATATTATGGTCATGAATTCCATAATCAAATTAATATGATCCTCATCCAAATGGGAATATTGTCTCATAATCAAATTAATATGATCCTCATCCAAATGGGAATATTGTCTGATAGTTTTAATCCCTCTTCCTTAGGGATGCAAGAAAATAGATCTATAACATCAACTGTAATAAAAATCAACCCTTCTTTCCATAACTGTTGTGTCAGTTTCCCCCCAAAATTTCAAGAATCTTTGATTAAGTGGGGTATTCCATTGTATATATGTTTCAGCCAGGTGTCTATGGCTGCTCCCATAGGGAATGTCTTGGATCGACTTCCTGATATTATTGGTCGAAATGGTGGGTCTACTTTGGGAACCCTCACTATTGTGGCTAAGGTGGGGTGCTCTACTGTTAAAAAGTTGCAAGTTTCAAGATCTATTCTTCCATCTAATAATACTTCCTCTAAGTACATGTCTATTCTTCTGTATCCTATATTGATCTTGTTCACTGACACAGAACTTATATTATACATTTTTTTATATAACTTTTTATATTTTTCATATATTTGTTTGTATTTTTATAAGGAACATCAACATGGTGAAATTATAGTATTAAATGTGTATGGCTTGATCTATATAAAGTATTTAAATACAGTATTTAGATTTATCTCTATACAAGGAATTTTATTTAAATACTTAAACACTTTTTATTCATTACCAATGTATTTTTATATTTGTTTTTATTGTTTTTTATATTCCCATAGTGTTATGGTATTAATTTATAAAACACAATGAGATTTTACAAAAGTTTTAAGAGAAACTTAATGTATTTTAAATATCAAATTTTATATTAGATTTCAGACACTATATTACTTTATAGCTTTTAAAAGGAAAATATGACATTAATTATTAATGTTTTGTACATTTTTAAGGAAAGCATTATAGGAAAGTGTAATGAACAACACAGGTTAAGTAAGGATTATTTTACGTGATGGCAGCGCTACTCAGCATAGACTAGCGCATGTATTATATGTCTTGTTCAATGGAAGAAATAATTATGGTTCACACTGTCATCGTTTTGAATTCTGGCGCCAAAAAGAAGATACAAGCCAGTTAACATAATTGATTAATTGATCCTGAAGAAATCCACATATCGGTGGATGAAAGCTCTAGATCCGTTGGTTAGTTTTGTCCGGTCTGTTTTGTTGTATAGCACCTCGACGTATTTTATTCACTGTCCATGTATTATTGTTCAGTTCAATAAAGGACGTATTATAGTTTTTTAGCGTGCTCTTCCTTTGGGATACCTTGTTTTTCAGTTATTTGCTGGCTCGGAGCCCTTGTTTTGAATTTGATAAAGAAAAGATTTCAAGAAAGATACTCAGCAGAATATCAAGGACAAAGGATATACCAATTGCATGAGGTGTTTCAACAGTGATGGAAGGGGAAACAGTAAGGGTACAAGACGAGGGAGACAGTAACAGTAGGTTTGTGGTAATAAGGGGCTACTAGCAAAGGAGGAGGATTACACTGGCAAGTATTTATATTCTACCTAAAATTACTACTATTGTGCTTAAGAAAGGTTTGGGAGAGATAATCAGCTTCCAGCAGGGAATATTACTTTATAGGTGGGGATTGGAACTTTATTTGCAGCACTGAAGATGTATCCGGGAGAACTAAAAGGGAAAATAAAACAAAAGGGGATAGAGTTCTGAAGGAATTTATGAAAATATTTGGCATGGAAAATGGTGAATTTAGTAGTGGGAACTCAGAATTTACATATTATTCAAGGTAAATAACTGGGCTACACTAAACAAAAATTATATTTCATAGGGACATGTGCACTTAACTGAAAGCTTTAACATGCATCCAATCAATATTTCAGCTTATGCTCCAATAAACATCAAGACAAAAATGCAGGGTAATGAAGTAAAAATGAAACACTGACACTTCCCCACCTACTTGTTAAAAAGATAATTTTATGGAAAGGGTAGTTGTAATTGAGTGTTACATGGAAGATAAGAATTTCTTCAGAAATGATAAACTAGTGAGAGTGAGATAAGATGAAAGTGGAGTTTAAAACACGGTAAAAATGAGAGATATGGTTAAGCAATAACAAGAATTATTCAGAGGGGCTGACAAAGAAAGCATTGCGAATAAGGGGAATTTCAAAGAAAAAGAACAGACAACTGCACAAGTTTAAAAAGATTGCTGTTAAGCAACTATTTTTTTCTCAACTCCAGAGCACAAAAACTTTTAGCTCAATGACTTAGGCAACAGAAAACAGAAAGGGTTGTTGCCACACCTGGTGAGCCTATAACAAGAAAACTAACCACAGATCCTGCAGAGTATTAGAAAGACTTAGGAAATTTTATGAAATTTTAATTCAGAAAAAAAAAAAAATCACAAATAGAATATTCATGAAAGACTTAAATATGCCAAAGTTAGAGGAAGCTCAACAATTAACAGTTAAAATAGGAGGATTTGATAAAATTGTGACATATAAATCAATCTGTTGGAAAGCTCCCGGGAATGATGGTATTCCTGGAGTAGTCTGGAAACTAGGAAGGAAGAAAGGGATAAGGAAGTGGAAATGTTTTTTTTCCAGTATTGTAAAAAGAGGGGGCAGCACCAATATCCTGGAAAAAAGTTGTGGTGGCTATAATAAAAAGCTGAACCAAAAATAAAAACACAAACACAGACCAAGCTTCATACAAGCTCATTTCAATTTTAAACCACGTTTAAAATGTTTAGGTCTACAAGTGAAAGAATGGCAGAGTGGTTGCCAAAACTGACAGACACGAAACAATGTGGTTTTGTGGAGGGGAGGCAAACGTTTGACATTAATAAAATAATGATAACCTAGAGAGAACATAAGAAAATACTACTGTTAGAGAGTCTTGATGCAGAGAAAGCAGAAGCAGTTCTGACAAACTAAGCTGTGAATTTATGAGTAGGGTAATAGAAGCATCTGCATTCCCAGATACTATAACAAGGTTAAATTAGGAGGATATATGAGGGAAAGGAGGCAAAAATTAAAATGGGAGGGTTCATTTCTGAAAAGTTGCATCTGAACAGAGGAATCAGGCAGGAGTGTCCTCATTCCCCCTTTGTTATTAGAGTTATATTTAGAGCCATTACCAAAAAAAAGGGAATCAGAAATTCAAGGATATAACTAGTACGATAAATCAAGAAAAGTTGGCTTTATTCGCAGATATTATTGTGGGTTATGGAACATTCTGAGACAGTTATAAGTTTTTTTTCAGGATAGAACATTAATGAAGACAAAAAGGCTAGAGCTGTAAAGGGTTCAGCAATACCATGGGGATATGATAAAATGAAGTACTTAGAAGTATAGATTAAAAAGGATTCCGTTATGGCAACTAAGGTTATGTGGAAAGAGTTAAAAAAAAATCATACAAAAAGTGAGAAACTGGAAGCTCGTGTTTATGGATATGGATAGCAAGATACAAATAGTGACAATGTTTTTAGTCCCTTTAGTTTAACATACAGGTCAAGTATATTTTAATCAACTACAGGAGACGTTGTGGACAGTAATCAAAAAGTTGAAGGATTTTATGTGGGAGGGGGACTGGGTAAGGGATAAGTTGATCCTTCCCAATACAACAAGGTAGTTGTAAGATAGATTTGAAAGGTATTTTAGAGCTACACTATTAGACCATTACATTCATTTACAGTAACACATGCTTTGTGAGATGGGGGAAGGGTGTTTGCGTCTAAACGTCATATGCTTTGCAAAGTTGTTAAGACTTCTCGTTGATTGCTGGTGTCAGTTACCTGAAATGGGTTTGAAATGTTAGGGATGTATAATTGAAGTTCCTACTTTTTTCTAGCCATTTTTTCATCAAGCATTCTATTTTGCTGCAGTCTGACCTTATCTGTCATCACGTCTCAACTTGCATATTTGGTGGTGGCATTATTGTTGTTGTTATTATTTCTTCTGTGGAAGGTTGGGCACCAGGCTGGCAACTCAACACTGTAAAACTCCATTGCCAATCATGAGCGGACAGATGCTCCACTGTGGCGACCCCTAACCGGGAAAAAGTCGAAATAAGAAGAAGACTGTTAAAGCTCACGTACATACAAGCAGAAATCTATAATTCAAAGTGGAAAGGAATGATGATTAAGCAGAAAAAAAAAAAAAGAGAATGGGGTTTTGGATGGAGATCCTTCAGGAGGACAGACATACAGGAGTATTACAATCATAAAGTAGCAGAAAGTATTCCAAGAACTAAGCCAACACAAGAATGAAGAAAGGAGATGCTGCAAATATGGACAATTGAAATTAGAGGTACAGACAATAGGGGACTAGAATTTACTAGAAAAAAATGGCTAAGCAACCAAGATATTGGGAGCAAACAACTACAGAGGAAAATGTAATAGACTGGGAAGAGGCACTGGTGCAGGTGTTAATGTTGTTGCCTCACAGCAAGAGGTTCTCCAGTTCTATTTTCAGCTGGGGTAACTTCTGTGTGGGGTTGACATGTCCTCCCTGCGTTTGTGTGTGTTTCCCCCTACATTCCAAAGACCTGCGTCTGGGGTGTAGACTTCCTAATTATGCAAAATTGGATGAATACTGTTTTACTTTTGGGGGCCGGTAATGCAGCTACTACTGTGTTGATTGCTGTGCAATTCGAACATGCAAATGCAATGTACAGTGGATTTCTTGCATTTCAAATGGTTTCAATAAAGACAAAATTATAAAACAGTGTGGTTATACAAATCAAAACTCTACCAAACAGAAACAGCACAACTAAATACAGCCCAGTTTCTGCTCCTACACAAATTACTTTATGCATTCTCAACAAACACCAATTGTAAAATACACTGTTAATGTCCCCAAAAAAGACTCATCACTGTAAAGCACTTTATTTTACATTTGTTTACCAGGAAAGTCCGACTGGACACAGGTCCAGTTTCAGCGGAGGCCCGGGGAGAAATGCTCCTCATATAACAAAACACATACAACTTGTATAATAGAGTACATTTACACAGGTACAGAAGCATGATATTTTGTCTTTTACATTATTTCCCAAATACAGAAGCAAGATACTTTACATGATATATCAAGACATTTAATGGTAGTCATCTTAGCTGAAATCAATTAATTTTATTTAGGGGAGTTTAGAGATAGTATTCTGTTGTGCTCCGGTTTCCTCCCACATCCCAAAGACATGCTGCAGGTGGATTGGACACTCTAAATTGGCCCTTGGTGTGAGTGCGTGCATGTGTGTGCCTTCTGTGGAAGGTTGGGCGCCGGGCTGGCAACTTGACACCGTAAAACTCCACTGCCAATCCTGAGCGGACAAGGTGATCCGCTGTGGCGACCCCTAACCGGGAAAAGCCGAAAGAAATAAGCTGCAAATTACTACAGCACTCAACTTTCCTCACTTGTCTAGTGGAAAGCAGTTTTTAGTACTTAATAAATAAGCACTTATCCAGGCATGAAGGGTCAGCTCCCAGTGATTTCTCCTGTCTACCTGATGAATCTGGGCATCTTGGGGCAATGCAGCAATTGCCTCATGTACACAGACAACCCTCTCCTCCTACCACCAAACACTACAACCTGTGAGAGATGCACTTATATAGCCAAACTGGAAGCAAAGCTCTCTTCACCCAAGACTGGACTAGACAGTCAAGAGGAGAAGGTAAGCACTTGCACCACACCACAATCATCACATAGACCCTCAAAACCTACACCACCAAAACACACACACATAGTAACACAAAACACATACCTACATTCGCGGAGGCTCTCAATAAAAACCTGCGCAAGCATCAGGGACATCCAAAGCATAAACGCAAGCAAACTCCACCCCCCAACACAACCCAAATGACACAGCCCACAAACTCAGTGTGCCACTCAACCACAGCCCATAAGGCATAACAATGTACCCAACACTCTAGTCATAGGTGACTCTATAGTCAGGCACACTGATGTTCCACTCACTAGACTAAACAAGGAGAAAGTTACTGTCAGCTGCCTGTCAGGTACCAGGATCCGCCACATAACGCATGCACTCAGGTCACGCCACAATAAGTACAAATATGACACCGTCTTTGTCCATGTTGGTGTGAATGACCCGAGACGTACCTCCCTTGACTACATGAAGAGACATGGAGGAGCTCTCCGCTCTTGTATCCCAGGCAGGTATGACCCTAACCCGGAGTAGCATCCTGCCATCACCCAGAATGATACCACAGTACAAGGACAAAATGATTGGCTTCAACAATTGGCTAAGCTTCTGGTGTCATTCTAAGGGGATCCAGTATTTGTCTGCCTGGGACGACATGATCGACAGACCACGATGCTTTGCCAGAGATGGCCTGCACCTGTCACCCTTAGGATTCCGGATACTGGTTAAGGCTCTTGCCACCCCTATAGTGCCTTTTTTAGGCAAGGTTCAAATGACAAATTCACCACCGTAACAGGTACAAGCAAGCAAAATCTGAGGGTAATACTACTCAAGGCTAGAAGTCTAAACCTCAAAATGCACTCACTCGAGGCACTCCTTAAAATGGAGAACACTGACATCTGTGCAGTGACAGAGACCTGGTTCAAAGCTCCAGAGAGCACCCCTGCATTACCAGGCTACAATTCATTCCACACCTTTCGACCACCTAACCCAGAACGAAGCACTAAAGGCGGAGGCGTGTCCATATTCATTAAGGATATCCACACTTCCAGGCTAGTTGCACAGCATAATACATCCGAGATTATCCAAGTGCAACTAACTCTGGGCAAGACCGCAATCCAAATTGTAGCTTGTAACAGACCCCCCACCATGCCCCAGGATTCACACTCCTCATTTCTTGATACACTGGAAAGTATTAGGGTACAACCCAACACCCTAATAATGGGCAATTTCAACTACCCCACCATTAACTGGGAAAACTACTCATGTACCAACTCTTTTGCTCAACGTTTTCTAGAATTCATAAATTCCAACGCCTTGGATCAACTTATTCACACCCCCACCAGGGGCAGCAATATCCTAGACCTGGTCATTACCAACATGGGAAACTGGTGTTCCACACCAGAGGTCAATTCCTCGTTGGTCAGATCAGAGCACAAGCTAATCAGCCTAGACATCCACATCCCACCCCCAATTAGGGAAACCATCGTAAAAAAGCCAACTTCATATTTCTTAAGACAGAAGTGGCAAACTTCATGACACCCATGCAGACGGATAATAGAGATACGACTGCCGAATTCTACACAAATGCACTTTATAAGCACTTACACGAGTTAATGGATCATGCTATCCCTAATAGAACCAAGATGTTATCCTCCAAAAAAAGGAAGCCAATCTGGTGGTCCTCTGCCATAAACAAACTCTACAACAGAAGAAAGAAACTGTTGCAAAAAAAAAAAGAGTAAAATCCCATGACTGGAGGAACTCCCTGGTCAACCTCAGTAAGAAGCTGAGATCCCTCATAAAATCCTCCAAAGCTAGTTACGAAAACAAAATTGCCACCGACTCTGAAGACAACCACAAAGCATTCTGTAGCTATGTCAAGAATCTAAATGGGAACACTCAGATCTGCTCTGAGTTACAGCACAATGGCACTAAATATACAGAACAAACTGATATTGCAAACATCCTAGCAGATAGCACTAACTTTACCCCCCTCTCACCCCCTAGAGGGCCCATCTCTACACCTGAAGAATGCAAAGTTCCTATAATCACAGCTGCACAGGTAAAAAACACACTCTCCAAAGCCAAGAACACAGCATCCATGGGACCTGACAATATCCCAGGCTGCATTCTACACAAACTACAGAATGAACTGGCACCCAACCTAAGTACCATGTTCAATCATAGCCTCACCTCAGGCTTTGTACCCACTGAATGGTGCACCGTGACGGTTATCCCACTCCACAAAGGGGGAGCCACGACGGACCCCGGGAACTACCGCCCATTAGCCTGACGAGCCTGGTCTGCAAGGCCTTGGAACGTATCATCGTGGAACTCATAAACAAAGACATTGGTAATCTCCAAACTCTGGACCCTACCCAGTTTGGATTTGTAAAAGGCAAATCATGTCTCCTAAACCTGATTTTGAAGCAGTCACCAAAGCCATAGATGAGGGTAAAATGGTTCACACAGCTTATCTAGATCTTGCCAAGGCTTTTGACACCATCCCCCCACTCTGGAATTATAGACAAGCTCACTAAACTAGGTATAAATCCCTATGTCACAAGATGGGTTGCCAACTGGCTCACAGACAGAACCCACACTGTGAAAGTAGCGGATTCCAAATCCGACATCAGACCAGTGACAAGTGGAGTACCACAGGGTTCAGTCCTGGGTCCTCTCCTGTTTGGTATCTACTTCTCTGAAGTGCCGGCCAACACAGAAGGTCTTTAGCTAACAAAGTTTGCAGATGACTGCAAACTAGGAGCCATAATCAAAACTCCTAACGATGTGGACAAACTACAAAAGGGCCTCACTGAGACCGATACCTGGTGTCAAAGCCATGGCCTGAAGCTCAATGCCAAAAAGTGTATAGTCACCCCCTTTGGGAAAACTCTGTACCCATGAACTACCACATAGCTGGTAGTCTACTTAATGCCAAAAAAGTGATGAGACCTTGGGACACAGGTGGACAGTAGTCTCTCCTTTGATAATCACATCGCCACAGTGGTCAGGAAATCCTTCTACATGGCTCATCTCATCACAAAAGGATTCTCATCCAGAAAAAAGGAGGTAATTGTTCTCCTCTACTCATCACTCAGACCCATTATAAGACCCATTATAGAGTACAACGCCCCTTTTGGTATGTACCTCACAAGACATCTACAACAACTGGAAAGACCACAGAAATACCTCACAAAGAGGATTACTGGCCTCAAACAGATGCCCTATGCAGACTGGCTCAAAAAACTACAGCTTTACTCCATCGCATATCGCCTACTCAGGGGCGATCTCTGCCTAACATACAAAGCTATGTCAAACCCAGAGCTGTTGGACATGCTCCACTTAAAGAAATCCCAATCTGTCTGAGCTACACACTCTAGGGACCTAAACCTTGTCACCACAATAAACAGAACATGTTGGAGGTATAGATTCCTGTCCCAGAGACTTCCCATACTCTGGAACAGACTACCTATCTAAGTCAAACAGAGCTCCTCATTATCACTCAAAGAAAAATCTTGATGATTGGATGGGAAATAGGAAATTCACCCCAGGGATCACTTCTGTGGCTCTGCTCGACAGGGGGCACAGGAAAATAGTTTTCTTGGGTGGCGAAAGCCAGGGTACATTTTTTGGCTAGGCTTGTATGGGCCCTAGGGCCGATAGCATAGTACCTACCTAAGAAGAAGAGATAGTATTCTGTTGAGGGGGTGAAACTGCATATAGAACACTTTTAAGCTGGGTTAGTATACATTTTACTTTCTGGAGGATGACTCATTTAATGTTGTGTAGCTTAATGGCAAACAGTATGGTGGTATGAATGAAATGCAAATAATATTCTAGGTCTTAATCTTAGGACAAAAATAGTTAGAAAGGAAGAGATTCTGGTTGAAGGGAAGATAACTGCCTAATAGGAGTTTAGGAGAAGAAACCCTGTACCACCTAAGATTTAGCCTAGAGAGTTAGTTACATATCCAGTTGGTTTGCAAGTGTGATTTTAGGGATTCTTTGAATTTGTTTAAGAAGGAGATTGCAGTTATATTAGTGGGGAAAGTGTTCAACTTTTTGGCTATAAAATTTGAATACAAGGAAGATCCAGCAGAGTAACTGGGTTTAGTAACTTGAAAGATAAGTTTGTTATTGGAGTGTAGGACCCTGGTACTGCAGTAGGGATGCATTAGGTTTTGTAATGCAGGGGTTTTCTCTGGGCAGTGAAGTATTTTATGTATTAATATGAACTGGTTGAGGAGGATAAGTTGGGGGAGTTCAAGCCAGTTAAGTCTTTTTAGGACAGAACAGTGGTGTGAGAGAGGAGGGCTAATGGAGGCAAATTTTGTAATTGTTATAGCAGGCTTCAAGTTTATGAATGTCTGATGTTCTGAGGTTGTTGAAGATAGGGGAGACATAAAGTAGTGTAGACAACAGATGTTTAACTTCGTTGAAGGTTGTGCGTCAGGGCTGGCAACTCGGCACGTAAAAATCTACTGCCAATCATTAGTGGACCAGAGTTCCGCTGTGGCGACCCCTAATCGGGAAAAGCCGAAAGACACAACAACAAGCGTCAGTGAGAAATTGTCTTTCTATATAGCCCCCCTAGTTTTTTTTTTTTTTTTTAAATGTACTTTAATGGCAAGTGAGACAGGAATACCAAACCTAAGGCAGCAGTCTATTTCAACTCCAAGTAGTTTGGTGTGGGTGACAGGAGAGAGAGGTTTTGTTGAGTGATGCGATTGTGAAAGTGGGTGCATGAGTGCCAAGTTTAGTTGGCAGAAATACAAGTTTGACTTTATTAGGGTTTAGTATTAGTTGAGAGATGCTAAGCCATTTTTCCACAGAGAGGAAGGATACCTGTGTTTTTAGTTGAAGTTCTTGGAGAGAAGGGGAGCAACAGATTAGTGATGAGTCATGAGTGTACTGGATGACTGAAGCATGTAGACAAGAGGAGTGGAGATTGTTAGTACAGGTGGAAGAGAGTAGTGAACCAAGGATGGAGCCTTGGGGAACGCCAGGTGTAATGGGTAGTAATGGAGAAATTTCATGTTTCCACTGCACTGCTTGCTGCCCGTTTTGTTAAAGAGCTTTGAAACCAGGTGACAGCGGGTCTGCTAAGGTTCAGTTCAGAGAGGGATGAAATGAGTTTGTTGTGGTTAACCATATCAAATGCCTTAGTGAGGTCTAGAAAGATAGCGGACACAAAGTTATTATTTCTGTGGTTGTTGACTATATGTGTGAATGACATGAGGGCTATCGGGGTGCTATGGTACGGCCTGAAGCCATGTTGGGTGTTAGTAAGTAGGTTGCGGGTGGTAAGGTAATTTGTAATCTAAGAGTGGATACACCTTTCCAGTATTTTGGACAGGAGTGAGAGTATGGCTATAGAGTGATAGTTGGTTAGCTCTTTTGAGCTACCCCCTTTATGGAGTGGAACAATGTCAGACACTTTCCAGATGTCTGGGACTTTATTTCCAGACACAGAGCGGTTGATAAGAATGGATACTAGGTATGCAACAGCATCAGCAGCTCTTTTTAAGAATTCAGATAGGAGTTGGTCAGCAGCTAAAGTGGTGGGCTTTAATTTCTTGAGAAGTTTTTTTTTTTTTTTTTTTTTTTTTAATTGTGTCCGTAGGGACAGGATGGAAGGCAAAGCCATTGCTGATGGTAAGGAGATCAGGAGGTGGGTTGGAAGATGAACAGTTTTGGGAGTTAGCAAGTTTGAGAATCGAGTCAGTGAAGAATATGTTGAATTGAGTTGGAACATTAAGTGTGGAATCTGTTAAGA
This sequence comes from Protopterus annectens, assembly GCF_019279795.1. Lineage (NCBI taxonomy): Eukaryota > Metazoa > Chordata > Ceratodontiformes > Protopteridae > Protopterus > Protopterus annectens. The sequence continues at coordinate 1,149,722,381 of NC_056731.1, forward strand.
TTGGAGAGGGAGTGCTAGATTTTCAAGGGTGGAGAATATTGTTAATTGCTGACCAAAACGTTATGGGATTAGTTTGATATTTGGCTTGCATGTCATGGTAGTACTTAAGACTTTTTTCTTTTGCTTTATTGTAGAGTTCAAGAAATGTTTGCCTGTCTGCGAGTTGTCCAGTTTTTTGCCAATGGACCCAGGCTTTATCTCTAGATTTCAGCAGAGATCTAGTATCTTGACTCATCCAGAGGGCGTAGTTAGATTTAGTTCTTATGGTTCGAGGGGGGGGGGGGGTGTAGTTAGATTTCATTCTTATGGTTCGGGGGCTGGGACTTGAGGATATCTAAGAAGGTTGAGCTGAAGTACTGAACAGCTTCATATTTAAGGTACTTGAGAGAAGTCCAGTTGCCGTCTTTTAGGGTATTAATAAAGATAGTTGGATTGAAGTTCTTTTTGTTTCTGATAGTTTGGAAAATGGTGGGTTTTTCATGGGTAGTGAAATGTCTTATAAATATGGGCAAGTGGTCGCCCAGGCTGTCTGGGAGACATCCCGACTGGGAGATTAGTCAGAATCCAGTCAATAATTGACTGTCTCTTGGTTGTTTTATCAATTCTTATGGGAGTTTGGATGAGGTGGGAAAATCTAGAGAGGTTGATGGAATTGTTAGGAGACTTAGAATTACAGGATAACCAGTCGCTGTTAAAATCCCATAAGATTACGGTTTCAAGCTGGAGGACCTTAGAGCTCCAGTCATGTAGAGTTTCGAGAGTAGCTAACTTGTTGCCAAGGGGTATATAGCAACAGATTACAGCTACACTCTTCTTGGAATTTAGTTTTAGTTTTGCAAGCAGAATTTCTGCATTAACTTCACAGGGTTAACTTGCTACAGCTAAACACCTAATCAGTTAAAAACACACATAAAATTCTATACAAACATAGCACATGCCTACCTATCTCACATTTACCTCCAGTCTATATGCCTCTGAGACCAAAGACATAAAACCTCAAAGAAACTGTCAAACTAAACAACTACTTTGGTGACTCTCACTTCTGTTCATCTAGCCAAACTGTGGAAACCTACTCCATCAGATCTTTGACATGGCAAAAACATTTTGTTACAGTTTAAAAATCTACTCAACTTCCACACAAACTTACACTTGCACCTGAACTTCCATCTTCATCCATCCTACCTCCGCCAACCCCTATCCATACAGGTCTTCGCTTGATTCCTCCATATCCTCAAACTACCACCTTTACATTCTTAACTTCACTTGGCACATACCGTTGATGCATGTGTAACCTTCATTACTGACATTTTCTATGACTAGACATATGTATTTTTGTAATTGTTTTGTACAGGTTGATTTTTTTGTCGCTAATGTTGTAGAACAACACTTGGTGCAGAGGGTAAGGCTACAAGTTTTAGTTCCTGAAATACATTGCTTTAAAGTCCTTCATTAGTCTAAACAAGTGAATAAGAGAACTACTGTAGTCACGTCTCTGAACGCAGACTGAGGTAAAAATGGCATCCACAGTCAAGGGTAACCACAAGGCATTTTTCAGTTACGTACATAATCTTAAGGTCAACACCCAACAATGTGCAGAATTAGTTGCAGATGGCATTACCTATACTCAGCCAGAAGATATAGCAAATCTGCTGGCCATCAAATTCAAATCAAATGTCACCTCCCCATCACCCCCAGTTCTTACCCCCCCCCCCCGACTTTCTCTCTCTTGGGCCTCAGCAGAAAATGACCCTTTAAGCTCAGTCAGATTACTCCCAAAGAAAGAAATTACTGTGTTTCAACCCATAATAGCATTTCTCATGCATCATCTTACTACCTGACACTATCTGCATTTTTATTTGCAGAACAGTAAGGGGAAGTGGACCTCTGGGACACATCCTCAGCCACAAGTATAAATCAATAAATAACAGAACACAATCATAGCAATAAAAACACAGAAGAGTAAGAAAGTTTGACACAAAGACTGTGCAAATCATTTACAAAGGACATAAAAACTGTTAAACGTTAACTTGAATAATATTCTTTCGGCTTTTTCCCCACTTAGGGGTCACCAAGCGGATCATCTGTCCACTCATGATTGGCAATGGAGTCTTACAGTGTCGAGTTGCCAGCCTAGCACCCAACCTTCCACAGAAGGAATAATAATAACAATAATACCACCACCAAATATGCAAGTTGAGACTTTATGACAGATAAGGTCAGACTGCAGTAAAATAGAATGCTTGATGAAAAAATGGCTAGAAAAAAGTGGGAACTTCAATTATACATCCCTAACATTTCAAACCCATTTCGGGTAACTAACACCAGCCAACAAGAAGTCTTAACAACTTTACAGAACAAGCAAAGCATATGAAGTTTAGACGCAAACACCCTTCCCCCATCAGTCTCACAAAGCATGTGTTACAGTAAATGAATGCAATGATCTAGGGACTGGGACAATTGACCGATTTTGATGACATCTGGTGTTGCCCTTCTCAGTAACTGCAGAAGACATGGTCCCAGGACATTTGTGCTTTCTATACTCAAACAACCTGTAATTTATATCAAATGGGCTTATCTTCTAAAATAAACTGATCCATACAGCCTTTCAATACTTAATATAAACACATGCAACGGGACAACGATTTATTTTATTTTTTTGCTGTTGTCACCCTGATACATGGTAAGTGCAAGGACCCCGACACCAGTTTTTCATCACAATGAAAGACAGCAGTACACCACAACCACGTAATATAAACGAGTTATACTGTGTCAGAAACCAAACTGCTCCACACTTCCCATATTATTGTAATGACTCCCCGTCGTTGACATCAGGATCTTCTAAACACTGCGCCCTTATTATAAATATATCTTCAAAGAAATCGTTTTTAAATAACACACAAGCAAAACATTTATCAGAAGAAATGTTGAACTGAAAAACACAGAAACTGACGAAAACGATAAGATAGGGCAGTACAAATAGTGATAACACTGAACTCAATACCTCGATTAAAACGCCAATTCAGTAAAAGTGGAGAACTTCATGGCACATTTTCCAGACAGAGCAAACGGGTTCGTAATTCTCAACACAAGTAGTTGATGGGCCAGTAACAATCCTCGTCAGAAAACACAAACGGTGGACATACACTCCCACCAAATCCACAGAACGCACACGTCTAAAACCCGCTACAGCTGATCCCAAATGACCCGCAAAGTGCAACAACTACATACCTTAAAACGGGCGTCCATAATACAAAGCGACAAATTCTATTTGTAAAGCAGAATAAACCACTAACAGACACAAGTCAGGGTCATCATCAAGTATGAGCTGACTAACAACACTCCAAGTGTTATTTACAGACACACTTACATTAGAATGAAAAATAATGGGTTATATGATGAAAAGACACCCCCAAGGCGGGACTGCGCAGGTATGGGCGTTCCCGTTGCGATTGACATGAGAATGGGGCGTGGTATTGGCCATTGGCCATGATTGACGATTATGTTAATCAAAAGCATACGTCACGCGTGTATTAAAAGAATGCTTGTTTACTAAGAAATAGCTACTTTACCTATTATATTGTGCACAAATTACAGCCTCGGTGTGGTTTTTCTTTCTTTTTTTTTTAATTTCTTAATGGGGTGCATGTACTCAATTATAAATGGTTTGACAAAAGTTTAAAAACAAATTTGTGCACACTATAATACATTAAATACTTGCTTCTGGTAAATATCAACATATATGAATGCAGTGCAGAGAAGTACCCACATACATTTCAACCTCTTAACACAAGAAATTTGTACAGATCCAAAAATAATGGGGGGACAAAGGTGCAGAAATAAGGACAGATTTTAAATATTGCTTACAACATGGAAAGCTGTTGGAATAACATGTTTTGAATTAGCAATTATCATAGCTCTCAACTGAATCAGGGACAAATCACAACATAATCAGGACAGGGACAAATGACAATTGTTTATATTAGGACACACCAGGATGCGCAGTATGAAGCACCACCCTTGGTGTGACATTGCCTGACCTTATAATGACAGAACTCCTGTTTTTCAAGAAATAAATGTTTCTATTATTCTAGTTGTTCTTAAGATTAGATTAAAAAACAGAGTAACGTCCATCGGGGGCTCATGCCCCCACACCCCCAAAAGAACAACAAAGGCACTTAAAACTGTGTAAAGAAGGAGTGCAGGGGGGTGCAGGCCCTTCGTGGATGTAATGCCTGTGTGTAGCCTTCTTTCAGAGACATTAAGTCAGTAAAGCCTATTAGAATTTAATTTTTTTTATTCTTTAACTTTTGATAAAGAAAGCATTAGAACAATTTAAAAGCCAATCCAAACTTTTAAGTGACAGAAACATCAGGATGTCAATCAAGTTGGCACTGCCAACACCTGCGCTAGGTAAATAGGTTGGAGTGCCCTAAAGTACACAATTGCCAGACAAACCCAGAAGTAATCAGAGACAATCAGGAATGCTTTTTAAAATATTAGCACTATTAACTTGATATGTTAACAGAATAAGACAAAGTGAATTAGTATACATTTCCTGAAGTAAACTAAGTTTATTACTCTATAATTATTTTCATCATTTGCTATAGTGTAATCCCCCACCTTTTCTCCAAACGTCACCAGTTTTTAGAGGGATTAAGATGGACAGAGCTAAAATGTGAATCAAAATTAGGGACTTTCATGAAAATCAGGGACAGTTGAGAGGTATGAATGTTAATTTAATATAATTTTTCTGAAGGATATGCAATCCGAATCTTAAATGTTTGTCATTATTTAGTCACTTCAATCCTCGGTGATTTGTCAGAAAACTACACATTTTATAAGGAACACACCAAAAATCTAAGATAAAAATCTGGGCATTCTGCAAAAATCTGGACAGTTGAGAGGTATGAGTACGCAATATATTTTATTTATTTCAAGTTTTTTTTTTTAATCTGGGAAAGTCAAGCTGAGTTATACAAGAAACCCCTTTTCATTTGAGGCCCAGGGAGAAACGCTCCTATAACACTGGTATACTGTAATATACAATTAAATATACTGTATGCAATTACATCAAAAGTATAGTATTTCCAATTAAGCAACTACATTGTCCATTATAATATTTACTCATATGAGTTTTTGTGATACAGTATAGTATTTACAGGAAACATTGTAGTAATTCCTGTTTAGTCTTGTGGAGACATGCTATCATTGTCCAACATAATTTCTTTGGTGAAGGTTCATTTATATATTAGAAAGCTTACAGTAAAGAAGCAAATAGAAAGTAGAGAAGATGGTCAGGGGCCTAGGGAAAGGAAACTAGAGCTGGTTCAGGTACAATTAAATAGTGATAGTAGCAGGAGGTAGATTTTAGTAGTGAATTTCAAGCTGGCTGTATGAGGGAGAGCTAACTCAAGCAGGCAGGGGTACTCAAAAATAAACCAGACAAAGTAATTGCAGCTGGAATGCCTACTAGACACCATAAGTGACCACCTGCCAATATATACCATTAGAAGCTATAATAGCCAGGACAAACAAATTATATACAACCAAATACAAAATTCAACCAAGTTCAACAGACACCTTTATTAAAACACTCTCTCTGTATAATTGGAATATACTAAAATATATGCCAGTAGACTCTGCAGTCTCCCACTTCAGTGAAATTTTCATAAAAATTATTAACAGCTTAGTCTCAGTCCACAATACAAGAATCAAATCCAGCCTGCATCATGGCTAACTAAGGAAACCAAACAACTAATGTTAGAATGTGACAAAGCATGGAAATAAAGCCTTAAACGTAAGACTCAAAACTCAATACAGGTATTTAGGCACCTAAGAAACCTTATTAAACTCCATATCATAGGTTCATCGGTTATAGGTTGGTACTAGGCTATCAGCCCTAGGACCTATTCAAGCCTAGCCATAAAAATTTCCTGGCTATTTCTTCTCACAATATTTACTTCCCTGGACCTCTGTCTAACAGGGCGACTGATGTGTTCCCTGGAGTGAATTTCCTATCTCCCATCCAATCGTCAAGTTTCCTTTAGAAGAGGGAAAAAGAGGTGCTCTGCTTGACATGTATGGGCATTCTATTCCAGAGTTGGGGGAGTCTCTGGGTCAGGAACCTATCCCTCCAGCATTTTCTGTTCATTGTGATGACAAGGTTTAGATCCCTGGAGCGTGTGGCTCTGAGGGATTGGGATTTCTTTAAGTGTAGCATGTCCAACAGCTCTGGGTTTGACATGGCCTTGTATGTTAAGCAGAGATCACCTCTGAATAGACAATATGTGACAGAGTATAGCTGGAGTTTTTTTAGATGATCAGCATAGGGTATCTGCTTTAGGCCTGTGATTCTTTTAGTGAGTTTTTTCTGCAGCCTTTCCAGTTGTTGCAGATGTCTTGAGAGGTACATACCAAATGAGGCATTGTATTCTATAATGGGTCTAATGTGGGATGAGTACAGTGGGACAATGACCTCCTTTTTTCTGGATGAAAAGCCCTTAGTGATGAGGTGTGCAACATAGAAGGATTTCCTGACTGTTGTGGTGATGTGGTTATCAAAGGTGAGACCACTGTCCACCTGTGTCCCTAAGTCTGTTATCACACTTTCGGTGTTTAGCGTACTGCCACCTATGTGGTAATTCATGGGTACTTGTTTTTTCCCAAAGGTGATAACTATACATTTCTTGGCACTGAGCTTGAGCCCATGGCTTTGGCACCAAGCATCTGTTTCTGTAAGGCCCTTTTGTAGAATATCCACATCATTTGGGGATTCAATAATGGCTCCCAGTTTGCAGTCATCTGCGAACTTTGTTAGCCAGAGTCCCTTAGTGTTGGCCTGTACTTCAGAGAAGTAGATGCCAAATAAGAGTGGTCCCAGGACTGAACCCTGAGGTACTCCACTTGTCACTTGTCTGGAGCTGGATTTGGAGTTGGCTACTTTTACAATGTGGGTTCTGTCAGTAAGCCAGATGGCAACCCATTGAGTGACATAGGGACTAATGCCCAGCTTAGTAAGTTTATCTATGATTCCAGAGTGGGGGATGGTGTCGAAGGCCTTGGCAAGGTCCAGATAGGCTGTGTGGCCGCCTTACCCTCGTCCACAGCTCTGGAGACTGATTTGAAGAAGACAATCAGGTTCAGGAGACAAGATCGGCCCTTCACGAACCCAAACTGGGTGGGGTCCAGTATTTGAAGGCTACCAATGTCTTTGTTTATAAGTTCCATGATAATACGTTCCATGGCCTTGCATATCAGGCTTGTCAGACTGATGGGGCGGTAGTTCCCAGGATCCAAGTTGGATCCCCCCTTGTGGAGTGGGATAACTGTAGATGTGCGCCACTCAGTGGGCATGAAGCCTGAGGTGAGGCTATGATTAAACATGACACTTAGGTGAGGTGCCAGTTCATTTTGTAGTTCATGTAGAACACAGCCCTGGATGTCGTCTGGTCCCATAGATGCTGTATTTGTAGCTTTGGAGAGTGCGTTTTTAACCTGTGTGGCCGTTCATTACCGGAATTTGGCAATCTTTCGTTATTGAGATGGGCCCTTTAGGGGGTGAAAGTGGGGTGAAGTTGGCACTGAATCGATCTGCCAGGATATAATCAGATTAAACAAACCTACTATAATAACACAAATATCAAAAAAACTCTAAAATTTTCTGATCATCCCTAAGTAGGTTACTGCACCTAGGCCAAACTACCTCCCCTTCCCCAACAACCAATAACTGTATTGAATCAATCTCTTCCCAGTTCAACAACTTCTTTATACAGACCATACTGCCCTTAGTTAACATTGACTCTGACACTTCTCTCTCTCTCATCCATTAACAAATTCAAATCTCTGCCATCACTTCAATCTCACCACCATACCTACCTCTACTTTAAGAAAGCTTCTACTTAAACTGAACCCCCCCTCAACCTTGGCTGCTGACAAAATTCCATCAGAATATCAAAAAATAGATGCTGATACCATTGCTTTCCCCATCTCTATACTAGTAAATAGGTCCATATCTGAACAATATGTTCCTGCCATCCAGAAACATTCCTGCATTATTCCTTTACACAAAGGGGGTACATCAAGTGACTTTAACAATTATAGACCTATAGCTATCCTCTCCCTACTTTCACTAATCCTTGAAAAGTGTATCCATATACAACTCATATAATATCTCATCTACATTAAACTACTTTCCAAAACACAACTTGGTTTCAGACAGTATCACAGTACGACCACTGCAGTACTGCATTTTACTATAAAGCAACTTAGAAATAATGACAAACTAATGTCAACAATATTTTTACACTTATCTAAAGCATTTGACACAGTATCACATCAGCATTTACTCTATGTTCCATCAGACTTTCTCAATACTCTATTAACATGGTTCCTTAGCTATCTGTCTGAAAGAAAACAAGCAGTTAATTCTCCATTTCAACCTGTCACCATAAGAGTCCCACAAGGCTCTATCCTTGGACCACTCTTCTTTAACATCTTCATAAATAAACTCCATACTGCCACACAACATGGAAGAATTGTCCAATACACTGATGATTCAACATTAATTTGTGCAGTCCCAAGTCTCTTCACTCTCCAAGAACTTATTCAAACTTCTTTTGCCTCTATAGAAACCTGGCTAAGGGCTAAGGGAGTAGAGTTGGCAAAGGTGGATGAGTTTAAATACTTGGGATCAACAGTTCAGAGTAATGGCGAGTGTGGAAGAGAGGTGAAGAAGAGAGTACAGGCAGGGTGGCGTGGGTGGAGAAGAGTGTCAGGAGTGATTTGTGACAGATGAGTGCCAGTAAGAGTGAAAGGGAAGGTCTACAAGAGGGTAGTGAGACCAGCTATGTTATATGGGTTGGAGACAGTGGCACTGACAAAACGGCAGGAATCAGAGCTGGATGTAGCAGAGTTAAAGATGTTAAGATTTGCACTGGGTGTGACGAGGGTAGACAGGATTAGGAATAAGTATATTAGAGGGTCAGCCCAGGTTGGATGATTTGGAGACAAAGCCAGAGAGGCGAGATTGTCTTGGTTTGGACATGTGCTGAGGAGGGATGCTGGGCATATTGGGAAAAGGATGCTAAGGATGAAGCTGCCAGGTAAGAGGAAAAGAGGAAGGCCTAAGATAAGGTTTATGGATGTGGTGAGAGAGGACATGCAGGTGGTTGGTGTGACAGAGCAAGATGCAGAGGACAGGAAGAAATGGAAACAGATGATCCGCTGTGGTGACCCCTAATGGGAACAGCCAAAAGAAGAAGAAGAAGAAACCTGGCTAAAAAACTCATATTTGCTCCTTAACCCTAACAAAACAAAATTAATGCTCTTCATCCCAAAACAATATAGCAACTAAATCAATCTTTCCCAATTACAACTCAAATTTGACTACCTTATCTTGCAAACCATAAAAATGACCAATCAGAAACTGGGCTCCCTTTATAGAGCCAAACAATACTTTACAGACACAACATGGCAATTTTAGCCTTAACCTACTTACTCCCAGCCCTCCTTTATGTATCACATATCCAAACTAGCCTCTTGTTATAATAATGTTTTTACATTTACCACTAACTCAACACACAAAACCCACCACCATCAAGCCTTGAGACAACTTAACTGGCTCACATTAAGCAAAGTCCTAAAATATTCACAATTAGTATATGTATGTATACTTATTTACCACTCAGATAAATGTCCCACAATAAAAAATACATTACTGCCTTACTCCCTTCAAGGGACCTCTGCTCTACAGACAAGTTCTTAATAAAACATCTAAGTTTAATAACTCAGCCGGAGACTCATTTAATTCCTGCTGTGTGTCAGAAATATGGAACCCCATCCCAGAATACATCAAACTCACTGTCAAACTACTACACTTCAAAAACCTGCTCAAACTACATCTGAATAATTCCTGTCATTCACATGATTAGCATCAGGCTGACTCTCCAATATCCCATCATTCCTCCATCTTTCTTCCCCATCTTAATATACTCCCTTTCCAGTCATACACCTCGTTCTCCCTCCCCTTCCTCACTTCACCTAAATCTTTTCTAACTTTTTATCTCCTCTACCACACACCAAACTCTATCTATACTCTCAAAATGTCTGTGACTCCTTGAAATGCTTACCTAGATACACCCTTTGCTACAACATTTTTCCTTCTGAAGTATAATTGCATTTATTTCCTGCAAGAATTTAGAGCTACCAGAAGTGTATACACTTACACATAATGATATAAATACTTTATTGTATATACCTGTCCTGTAACTATGTTTTTTTTTCTCCAAATGTAACTGCTTTTTTTTCTTGAGAATTATCTAAATTCACTGGTCAGTATACATATGCTGTGATGGAACGTTTCTCCACAAGCCTCCGCTGAAAATGGGCTTTGCTCAGTTGGACTTTCCCAGTCAACAAAGACAAATAAACAAATACATTACGAAGGGACGTTCAGGCTGAGGTTTAATAATATTCTAAGGGGTTTTCCTATTTACTGCTGTGGTGGTTTAGAAGAAAGAGGAGGAGGGGTTTTGAGTTGCGTTAGTTGTTGGTGATAAGGGGTGAAGGTTGCAGTTACAGTGCAGGGTGTTGAGGAAGATAGTTTTGTTTGTTTTTAAAATTGTACTGGCACTCGAATTTTCTAATATTAAAGATCAGGGAGTTCCAGAGATTTGCTACATGGCTGGAAAATAGGGTGTTACCATGGGAATTTGTGGTTTTGGAGACTGAGACCATATATGTAGTTTTGGACACAGGGACCATGAAGGTATATTCCATTTCAAGAGACTTTGTATTGCTGGATATGTTTGTGGTTGCTATAGTATGCTATTGGCAATTTTTATCTAAGAAAAATTTACTTGGTTGGGAAGGCTCATCCAAGTTTTCAGAGGGGAATGATTTGGTGGGTTCTGTTAGAGGGATGTGCTTCAAAATTGGCTGTTTTACTATAGCATTGCTGTAATTTACCTATTTGTCTGGAATGGAGGTGAGTGAATACAGGTGGTGCATACAGTAGCCTGGTTAGGAGATATGAGATTGCTGTAGTTCTATATGCTTAATCCTTCAGGTAATGGCTGGCCTTGTATAAAGTTTCGAGTTTTTGGTGTTTTTGTTTTTTAATGAAATGTTGAATATGAGTGCTAAATGTCAGATTTTTTAAATTCTAACTTCTAAGAATGGCAGGAAGCACCAACAAATACAAGGGGATGTAAAAGTGCTGGGCCTGCTCGCAATGTAGGTTTATTTATGATGGTATAAACATTACCATCCCCTGTTATTTAAAAACTTTATTTTGCATGTGTAGATACAACTGTACAACAATATGGATAGTTTACTTTGCATCTTGCCTTAAATGCCTTGCATTTTACATAGGGAATACTGAGTGTGCATTATGGACTAGGATTTATGAATATATTTATGCAATAAACAAGGGGGATGAAAAAACAAAAACACCATAAGTAAACATTCAAAGGTGTGTATGAACTTTAAAAAGTTCTTGTTATTTTTATTTTGGAAAAGTGCAGATTTCTAAGAGAGGTAGATATTGGGGTAAAAGGCTCCTCTGACTGATTCTTACACAGTGACTTCATTAGATGAAGCTCTTTTATAGCACTCATTGTTGTGTTTTTCAATAAAGACGTTTTAATTTCTAAATAAGTTATAATTACTCTCAAATCTCAACTGAGCTTGTCTACAGTGCATGGTTCGTTTTTCCTGATTTTTTAGAATTTTCAGCCAGCAACTTTGCTGCTCAATAGGTACCAGTTTTCCTTGAGGTCTATTGGTTTGCCTTATGGACAGGAGCGGTCTTACCCCCCTAAGGCTAGAAAACTATTGTGCCGTAATACAAGGATCTGTGCTTTACATGTATATATCTATATACATATTTATATATATATATATATATATATATATATATATATATATATATATATACACACACACACACACACACACACACACACACACACACACACACACACACACACACACACACTTACCTGTTAAACAGGGTAGTGGATTAATCCATACTGGAACCATTTCAGCCACAGCATGAAGATGAATTAGATAGAGCTTCCACACAGACCACTCAACTGTCTCTATTTTGGAGGAATATTCTTATTTTCATGCCTGATTTGCTCCTGCACAGGATGCCCCTATTTTTTGTGGTTTGTCCATATTTTCAGGCTTGATTTACCCTTTCACACAATTTTCTGAATCCCCTTCATCACATGTGATTTTTGAAGTTGTCTAGTGCAAAGAAAACCACACTACTTGACCAACATACTTGTGGCAACAGTAATTTAAAGAAAATGGATACACAATTTAAGTTGAATGCAAGAAAGAAGAGAACTGGCAAGATCTAAGGGAAAAATTGGAGAGCAGACTTTCTGACACCAGTAATAGTTTACCCTAGCTTAGTGGCGCTGCACGGCGTGCAAACCCGTGCAAACACAGGCTTTTAAAGCAGAAAGTTGAAAGGGAGCTAGAAACCACTCCTCTTGTGGTAGATAGGCTACTTAGTGCTCACCACTCCCACTGATAAGCTGAGAGGCTTCCCTCTAACACAGAAAGGTCTGGGGAACTCAGAAACTACAATACAGTCCTGAATACAGCAAATCTGTATCTGGACTACTCTAGTAACAGGAAAGGTGGGAAAACAAGCTAGAACTTTTTTTAAAATATAACAGTAGCAAACGAGCAAACTGATTTAAACAAATTAACCAATTAACCAATATAAAAGCTCAAAACTGAGCCCTGTTCCAGCAGTCTTCAATCAGACAGGTTCTAACTGCACACTCCTGCCACTAGGGTGCAGAGGAACCTTCTCCAAAAAAAGATAGCCTGGATTAGTGCTCAAGTTATACAAACAAAGCTAGATTCAGCAGGTCTGAATCTAGTCTATGCTACAGCAAACAAGGCACACCAATTTCAGAATGAAACAGTTCAAATAAGCAGGCAAAATAAGCCTTTAACCAGAAATTCCCAGATCAGAAGGGCAGAGTCTACTCTCTCCTCCCACAAGAGTGTAGACCACAAACCTTCTTAATGTAAAACAACTGGTCTGAAGCCCAAGTGCTTAAACCAAAAGGCTTAGAATAACAGTTGCAATTTAATCAGGCTACTAACAAGCAGTAATAAATGCAGCAGAATAAATGCAATTGAGTACTTTTAAGAACAGGCAGCAAAAGCAAAATAAAGTAATAAAGTAGGAAGAAACACAAATACAGTAAAAGTAGATGAATAAAGTGCATTTTTTAAATATAACAGTAGCAAACGAGCAAACTGATTTAAGCAAATTACCCAATTAACCAGTAAAAAGCTCAAAACTGAGCCCTGTTCCAGCAGTCTTCAATCAGACAAGTTCTAACTGCACACTTTTGCCACTAGGGTGCAGGGGAACCTTCTCCAAAAAAGATGGCCTGGATTAGTGCTCAAGTTATACAAGCAAAGCTGGATTCAGCAGGTCTGAATTTAGTCTATGCTACAGAAAACAAGGCGCACAAATTTCAGAAAGAAACAGTTCAAATAAGCAGGCACAATAAGCCTTTAACTAGAAATTCCCAGCTCAGAAGGGCAGAATCTACCCTCTCCTCCCACAAAAGTGCAGACCATAAACCTTCTTAATGTAAAATAACTGGCCTGAAGCCGAAGTGCTTAAACCAGAATTAATACACTTTTAGAATAACAGACACTAAGCCTTCAATCAGCAACTTCCAACTTAGAAGAATGTAAGCTACCTGTCCTGTCACAAGAGTGCAGACCACAAACCTTCTTAATGTAAAACAACTTGTCTGAAGCCCAAGTGCTTAAACCAAAAGGCTTAGAATAACAGTTACAATTTAATCAGGCTACTAACAAGCAGTAATAAATGCAGCAGAATAAATGCAATTGAGTACTTTTAAGAACAGACAGCAAAAGCAAAATAAAGTAATAAAGTAGGAAGAAACACAAATACAGTAAAGGTAAATGAATAAAGTGCAATTATTTTAAGTGGAAAGGGATGAAACACAATAATTTAAGGTTGATAAACTAAGGGGGTGGGCCTTCCCAAATTATCTCTCTCTACTCAGTAGAATAAGCTGATGAGAATGGGACTGGGAGGTGTGTCCAAAATGAGATTTATAGTAGGAGTGGGCAACTCAAAAGCCACCAAATTTAAGAACACAACAAGGACTGGGCTGGTCGGTGGGGAACTCTTAAAACTCCAACAGAACAGAAAATTTAAAACAAAACAAATGAATACTAGAATAAGATACAAAATAGAAGTGATCAAACCTTAAATAAAGAGCTTCAAATCAAAATTAAATGCAGAGATGAGTGATACTCAGAGCAATTCAGACCACACAAACACTTCAGATAACTACAGCTATTTCCTATTTCTAGCTATTTGATTTGTTTCTGATAACTTTTCATTTTGGATAACTAATGTGTGTTTTTACATTAGGAAGGCTAGAATTGCAATTCTAGTGGGAATAGACAGGTAGCCTGGTGTGTCTGAGCTGGGAAATGCACAAGGGAGCTTAAAGTGACAATTAATTGCTGTCAGTAGTTGGTACCTTTTCACTTTTGGCTAACCAAAGTGTGTTTTTAAATTAAGAAGTCTAGAACTGCTATTCTAGTGGCAGTAGTAAAGTAGACTGGTGTCTGAGTTGGGAAGCACACAGGCAGGCTTAAAGTGAGATGGTTTCATCAGCCAGAGGGCTGTTCAGGTACTTAGCTGGGTGTTAAGCTGCACTTGAGAGCTACTTTTGCAGTGCTTTTAACATTGAGAAGTTCCAGGATCATCCATCTTATGGCAGAAGATGTTTACCTGGTCTCTCTGTGTTGGGAGGCACTCCAGGGAGCTTAAAGTGTAGTTGTTTATTAACTGGAGGGCACGGGAGTTTTCATCTTTTTCTGTCTACTGTAAACTAGGCATGGTTTTGCAGAGCTGTACACTGCTCAGTGGTGGTTAGTAGTACCCTTTATAGTAGCAAACCTATAAAATTAGTATTTAAGACTTTAACCCATAACACAGAAAAACTTTGTGTGGGACTAACTTTAGGGCACCTAGATATAGTGTCAAACATCAATAAGATCATAGCACTATCTAACATCAACCATTCTCCCTAGACACCACTCAGGTGACCCCATACAGATCCTGACAACATGGATTTACAATTTTCTAATGTCTTTGTGGCCAGTTTGGTAGATATGGGTATCCTGACACAATGTAGCAGTTGTCTCATGTACTCAGACAATGTTTTATTCCTTAAAGAAACTAATGCAGTATGCAGGAGATGTACATAATAACTTCCTTGGAGGCAAAAATCTCTCTTACTAACAAGGTTGTCAAAACACACATACTACATCCTTCACACATACCGCTCACTACACACATAGACCTTCTTATGCTAAAGCATTTAAAGAAACCCCTCCACATCTCAAAGACCTCCTACACCATCAAACTGCAACACCTATTCTCAGAAATCATTAAAGCACACACCAGAAGCAACACCTAACACCATACATAAGCCTACACCCAAAGATCCCCCAAGAACAAAGCTCATAAACCAAGCAGTCACTTTACCTAGTACTCTTGTCATAGGGGCTTCTATTGTATGACACAGAGATACTCTTCTCACCAGGCTGGACAAGGGGGAGATAATGGTTAGTTGCCTATCTGGAGCTAGGAGCTGCAATATCACACATGCACTCAAGTCACTGTACCACAGGCACCAATATGGTTCTATCATAGTCCATGTGGGTGTAAATGACCTGAGGCATATCTCACTGGACTATATGAAAAGAGGCATAATGGATCTCTCTGAATATGTGTCACAGACAGGTATGTCCCTTGCATTGAGCAGCATTCTAGCTTCACCAAGGCTGATGTGACACTATGAGCAGAAAATTATTGATTTTAATAACTAGTTTATGGTGTCACTCTAGGGGAATCCAATATCTATCAGCTTGGGAGGGCATGGTTAACAGACCACTTTGCTTTGCCAAGAATGGTCTGCACCTGTCCCCCCTGGGCTTTTGAATATTGGCTACAATTTTATCCATCCCCTTAGAGCCTTTTTTAGGCAATGTCAAAAATGACAAAATTACTAGCATAGCAAAAAATAAATCAAACCAACCTTAAGGTGTTATTACTCAATACTAGGAGTCTAAACAAGAAACTACACACCCTACAAGCTCTGCTCTCTCTCTGCAGAATGTAGACACCTGTGCTGATTCTGAGACTTGGTTTAAAGCAGTAGAAAGTGCTCCAGCAGTGAAAAGCTACAGTGTCTTCACACATTTGGACCAACAGCAGCCCAGGCAGGGCCTAAAAGTGGAGGTGTCTCAATTTACATGAGAAGCAAATACATGCCCTGGAATTCTTCCATGTCCAAGTCTCCATAGACAATGTTCCTTACCATGTCCTGGCCAGCTACAGGTCACCTTCCATGACCTATGAATCTCACAACTCCTACCTAGACCTACTAAATGTGCTCAACATCCAACCAAATACCCTCTTCATGGGAGACTTTAACTGCTCCTGTATAGATAGACAGGGATACATATGCATCTTCCAACTAACAGGCACATTTGCTGGACTTTATCAGCACAAACACCCTGGACCAGATAGTGCACACTCCAGTCAGAGGATCGAACACATTGGACCTAGTGCTCACCAACATGGCAGAGTGTTGCACTCCCCCCACCCCCATGTCATATCCTGATTTGTGAAGTCAGACTACAAAGTTGTCTCTCTCAAAATAAAATCAACCTGGAAAACCCAACTAAACCCACTACACTTTGGAACTATACTAAAGCAAACTACATCCTATTAAGAGGCAGTTTGTTAAAAATTACCCCCACCCCAAACCCAAGAACACAGCTCCTATGTAGAATTATTTACAGAAACCCTGTACAAACATGTACATGGCTGTATTGAGGCTGCTGTACCTACCAGAAGTAAGCCCAGATCTAACACCAAAAACAAACCACATTGGTGAAATCCTTGTCTTACCAGGCTATATAACAAAAGAAAAAAATCATGGCCAGAATCAGAAAGAATAACTCTCATAGAGATAAGAGCTCTTTGATTCAACTAAACAAGAAAGTAATATGTCTAATAAAGTCCAACAAGGCCAATTACAAGGTCAGGATAGCCTCCCCAGCTAAGGACAATCACAAGGCCTTCTTCAGCTATGTCAGGAACCTTAAAGGTAATACTCAACAGTGTGCAGAACTGGTGGTAACTGGCACAACCTTCACTGACCAGAGTGACATAGCATATCTACTGGCTGATAAATTTAGCTTTAATGTCAGTCCCCACCTCACTCCCACTACCCCTTTGAAATACCTTCTAGTATATCTCCCAGCTATCTACAGGGAGTAGGTCCTGGTGGTGCTCACTAAGTCCAAAAACATTGTTTCAGTGTGCTCTGACAATATCCCCAGTTTGCTCCTAAATAGCCTAAAACATGATCTAGCAGGACCACTTGAGGCACTCTTTAGCTACAGCCTCAAAACAGGTTATGTGCCAGGTGAATGAAGGGCTACAGCAGTCATCTCTCTTCATCAGGGTGGACCATCAACTGACCCCAGGAACTACAGACCCACAAGTCTGACAATTCTTATATGCAAAGCCATGGAATGCATTATCATGGAAATGATCAACAAGGGCATTGGCAACCTACAGACATTGGACCCATCCCAGTTTAGTTTTGTTAAGGAATTTCTTGCCTGCTTAACCTGATAGACTTCTTAGAGAGAGGGTCATCATGGCTATGGATGAGGGGAAAACAGTGCCTACTTTCTACCTTGACCTGGCCAAGGCTTTCGATACAACACCCCACTCAGATATTGTTGACAAACTCTCAGAACAAGGCATAAATCCCTACATGACACATTGGATTGCCAGCTGGCTCACAGATAGGACCCAAGAAGTCATGATTGGTGAGACCACTTCCACCAAGAGACCAGTCACCAAAAGAGTACCCCAGGGCTCTGTGTTGGGTCTTCTCCTGTTTGGCATCTACTTCTTGGAAGTCAAAGCTAATGTTGAAGGCCTCTGGCTCACCAAGTTCATAGATGACTGTAAATTGGGACCTACCACAGATTCCCACATGAAACCAACATCCTACAAGAAGATCTAACACAAATAAATGACTGGTGTGAAAGCCACAGATTAAAACTCAATGTAAAGAAATGCATGATAGTGCCATTTGGGAAAGCGTCCACCCAAGCTAATTACTCCATGTATAAAACATGAAGCAGAGCTCATCTCTGATCCTATTCAAAAGAAATCTTGATCATTAGATGGAAAATTGTAGATTTACCCCTGGTCTGACCCCCACATCTCTGATGGGCAGAGGTTGATAGTAAGTAAATTAATCCCCAACTAACAGCCTCCCCCCACATACATAGCCCTTAGCTACCTCTTTAACTACCTCTTTAGGCATCCAAGGAACTCTGGGACAGAAACTGGGTTGAGATGCATGGCCAGGTTTGTAAATATCCTGGTAGTCTTTAACCTAGTATGAACCTATGAACCTCTGAAACCTCCTGTACCACTGTCACAACTACCCATTGCCAAGACTAAACCTTATCTAGCAACTGCAAGCTATACCTTATACAGTAAACCGCAGTGTGGTAGGGGATGAGCTATACTAGTGTGCAATAGAGCATGCTTTAGTATATAGATGTGCAATTTCAAGCAAAAAGTACAAAGAAATATATCACATTAATGAATTACTACCAGCATAAATATGGGAATAAGATACACCAGACAGGGTTACTTATGTCGCAGAAAGTTAGCACAAATATCGGTCCCTGTGACCTGTAATATCACTTGTGTCAAATAGAACAAGTAATGCTGATTGAGCTAGTGTGACCTATCAAGGTCAAAAGGAGGAGCTTTTGAGGCGCAGACCCCTAGCGCGCAGATTTTTTGGCAGCTTTGGTTGTACTTGAACTGATGCTCTGTTAGTGCTGTTCACTTTTCATTGCAAATGCAGAATGGTATTTAACCCTTTGCTGGAAGGTAGGTTAAAGTGTCTGTCCCATTTTACCTGAAAGTTCAAGTACTTGTTTTGTTGATGCTTGACTATCAAATGCAGTTAATAGCCAGCGTCTAAAACCCAGTGTTTGTAAACGCACACATTATCAGTGCTGACATTTAAAAATCCCTGAACTATTTTGGTCCAAAAAACAAGATATGCCAAACAGTTTTTACATTTAAGACTGAAGGAACACTTCTGCACCGAGTCACAGTATACAAATTTCTATTTACTAATGATATATGTACGTGTATTATTTATTTATTTATTTCCAGTTTGATGACCGGGGATGTCCACTGGGCTCAGGGAGCCCGTTTTCAGTGGAGGCCTGGGGAGAAAAGCTCCATGTTACAAAGTTTAGATACAGATACAATATAGAAAAGAACAACAATTTATAATTATATTTCATGCTAGAGAGCAGGTGTAATTTCTTAGGTACATGTTACCTTTAGATACAAACACAATATTATTAATGAACAATTTACAGTTACATTTCATGTTAGAGAGCAGGTGTAAATTCTTAGGTACATGGTACAAATCTGATATTTACAATCTGTACATGTGTGTGGTATATAGATCATAGCTAGAGAGGCTAGTAATCATAGCTGGAGAGGCGTTTAGAGGTGGAGAGAGAATTATAGGACTAGGTGGGGAGAATGCAGTTGCATTTTCTGTTAGAGTAAAGGTAGGAATGTAACTGAGATTTAAAGTTTTCAAAGTTTGCACAGGTCCTTAGAGAAGAAGGAAGAGAATTCCATTTTTTTTGATAAGGAAAAGGATAGCAGGAGTTGACCAGCAGGGTGATTGGGTTTTCGGACACAGATTAGGTTTTGGTGAGTAGATCTCACTCTCAGTATATACGTGTAATTATCCCAAAAATAGTGCATTCCATTCAACATGCTGTAGTGCACTTATTAATCCATTAGCTGTATGACTTACTGTATTTTTGGTTTGTTTAATATTTTCAGTCTGCTTATGGTCCACGTATATCATATGGATCATATGGATCATTATTATTATGGTCCCAGGCTAGAATTGAAAAAGGTTCATCTGGTTCAATGTTCTACGCAGTTGTCAAATGAAAACAAACAAATAACTAAATAATCTACTACTCTATAAAAAGGTCACAATTATGTGGTAAAACTAGGTTATGTTTGTACAGGTTGTAAAAATGGCTGGGCTACCATACTTAATGATTTCGGCAATTAGGCCACCGTGTGAGTGCCTCTAATTTAGGTGAGAATATGATGGACAATAATTGCTATAATTTCCACACAGTCCCTATACTTTGTTATCTCTCTATGTATCTATCTATCTCTAATAGAGAGTTGAGAAGCATCCCACTTCAATAGTAAATGATCATCATAACCCACATTCCAAATAAAGTAATTTATCCAAAAATCAGTTAGTGGTGAACTTTTGGAATGTCCCCAACATTATCATGTGGTCTTCTTGTGTTGGTTGCTTTATTTAATTTGAGGTAAGTAGCTTCCAGCAGTTACAGCAAAATGACTCCATAAAAATTTATTACAGTGACAACAATATATCATGAAGACCTGGAATAAAACAACAGTAGGATGCTGGTGATTGTTCCTGACTGTTATATGACTCCAGAAGTGACAGCTCCTAAAAGGTTCAGCGAAAGAAAGACTGCAAGAAACTGTATCTCATTGGTGTGAGAGTATATTGAAGTACTTGCAGTGAACCTTTGGTAAACCATAAGACTTTTGTTTTTGCACAATACACTATGTTGTTTTTTCTAAGACTAGTGCTACTGCTACTTTAAATAATTCACATTGGTGGATTTCAGAAGGGATGCTTTTGACATACTTTTCCATGCTAAAGTCCAAACACTGTGACTTCTGCTGCCTACAAGAAGACTACCTGCTTTGAGCATAATTTTCCTCACCTTGAGAGATCAGAACTGTAAGAGGAAAGCTTTTCAGCTTTTCCACAATGTGAGAGATACAACCATTTTGCTGGGAGCTGTTTTCTGTCACATACACCTGTGTGTTGGCCCATTTGCAAGGATGATGATAACTATAGAAGAGTTACTAAAGATCATTTGTACTGCAGCCAGGAGGATGTCAGTGGCCAAAATGTGGCTATGCCAAGGACAGTTCCATTAGTAAAGCAACTAACCAGGAAGGGGGATCTAGATGTATATATTGTCACATTTGAGTAGCATGCCCAACAAGAAGGACAAGACAAAGATGACTGATCAATGTCTTTTCAGCTTAGCTGACAAGAGAACCACTGAAAACCTTCAAGGGCATGAAAGGGACTGAGTATCAGGACTATGATAATATTAAAAAGGCATTACTTGCCAGAACTGGTGTTATCTGAGGCACAGTCTCAAAAGTTTCATAACTGGATTTGTTCTCACAAAAATTGGTAAGATCACAATTCTGTAACTTAAAGCATATTTTAAGTCAATTATGTGAGTTAAAGCATATTTATGGTCCAATCCTGGGGGTAAACACACTAAACAAATAAAATGATAGAATGCAAGCCATTGACAATTTAAAAAAATATTTTTAAAAATACAGTAGTAAGTGTGCCAAACTGACCCTAGGTACAATGAAAACTTTGTAGTAGTACTGAATGTTGCTATGCAATAAAATTACATAGAATTGACCAGTGCAGATTTGTAGTAAAACCTGTGTCAAATGTTGGTAAAAAACAGAAAGTATCAGGTATAGACATCTTCTATTTTAAATACGGGAAAAGGGGTCATTTAGTTATATTTTGTAGAAACATAGTTGTATCTGTGAAAGTGGTACTGATAATGATGATGTTATGTCTATGGGATGCAGTAAATTATTTACTAGGATAGCTGATCTGCATTCTGTTAATGACTGTGAATTTAAGTGCAGTATCTTAATTGATAGCAGAAATATACAAGGCCTGCTTGATTCAGGAAGTATGGTCATACTGATGAAGGGTAGTCTGTATGCAAAAATAAAACCTTTTGTTAACAAATCAGTGTAAATCTGGAGGTTGCAGATTACAAATAAAATCCTTTGGAGACCAAATCATGTTGTAGCAAAGCAGATTTATTTTCAAACAGTACAGTATAGCAGCATCCTGAGAATCACAACAGTAATTTATTATGCCAGAGTGATAGCTAGCTTTTATACACATAAAGTACAAGAATCAACATTTCACAATTCTTTGCTTAGGTGGTCTTTCTGGAACATTTTCCTAATACAATTTATACTTTTTAGCTGACTATTACATTATACAATAAACTTCTTTTTCTCACCTAAATGACAGCTGCTGTACCGCCCTTCAGGACATTTAACTCATATTTTTCACACTGTCATGTCCTGTAAATTTCTTTATACCTGACCATATTCCATTGAACACAGTATGTCATAAAGCAAGGTCATTGCATAACGCTAGTCTACTTATTTGTCCCTAGAACGTTTTTCAGCTACATTCCTAGTCATGAAATGTCGTACAGTATCTTTGTTTACATCACAGTATGACAAAGAAAGCACAGTTATGCTTCCTTATTTCAACTTGCAAGATGTATTTGTAGTATGGTCTGAAATCATTTTATAGAACACAATTATATTTTTTATCTAAGTTTGCATAGATGCAATGTCTGAAATAATTTTACTTGAAGAAATCCGTTATGAAACTTCTGTTTAAGCACTCTACTTAACAGTTCTCCCTATTTAAGTATTTATCTATCTATCCTTTGTTAATCGGGTTAGTCCTATTAGGCTGGTACTGACTTTTCAGGGGAGACCCTGGGTGCTATTTATATTACTAGGGGATATTTTGCCAGGGCATTAGGAAATATCCTGTACTCTTTTCGATAGGTGCTGTGGGATCTTTTATATCCCACATAAACTACCACCAACTCAGGAAAATGGGACCTTGGTTTAACACCTCATCCAAAGGACATCAACTCAGGAGTGCAGAATCCCTAATCCATGACAATTCCATACATAGCTTCTACTATCTACTTTATTAAAGCATAGAAAGATCATGAGAGTTATAAATGCTACAGCTAAGAGCATTTCAAAAGTCTTCCTCCTCAACCTAAAAACAAATTGTTTATCCATGTCCATTGTAAGCTATTAGTTTATTTGGCACGTGAAAAATGTACAACTCCCTGACGTTTACTCAAAATATCTTTAATCTCATTTTATTATCTGGAATGATTGTGCAGTATTTATATTTCACACATTTCCCTTCTTTCTGAAAATAAAAATATTCCTTGTCTATTGTGCTAACTTTTTGTTTAACGTCATGCCTTTTACTCTTTAAAAAAGCCAGGATTTAACCTCATTGAATTTACTGTTTTCATAACAGCCATTTGTACCTTTTCTACTGCTCTTATTGCACTTCCACAAACCCATTTACAACTTATATTATCCCTCTTTTTGTCCTGACATGCATTAAAATCATGTCTTTTCTCCCTGCTTTTCTTTTAAGGCAAAATTTGTAATACCTTGACAGTGTTCTCTCTTTTTTCATATCTCATGGTCAACCGATTATTGAATAATGTACTCATTATTTTATAATGAATACCTGGTTTGTTATACTATAAATACTTGCTTCCTCAAGTAGTCATATAACTTATTCTGATAAACATGTCACATTACTTTCAAGATGATGTGTCAATAGTGGAAGCTGTGATGCTATACTGTAAAATCTGTTTGATCATATACACATACTGCACATATTGTGGAAGCTGTCTGGTAATGTGTTAAATAAAACACAAACCGAGCATTGTAATAGCTGTGTTTTTTTTGTGTTGGCAGAATTCTAACAAAATCTTATTATGCTTCATGAATTCAGATTCAGTAAGATTATTTCAACTACTGATACCCTTATCTTCAAGAGAAGAAAGTCATCAAATCTGTTTTAATGAATGATTCAATCCGTAGGTCAATATCACTGCAAAATAAAACTATAACCACTAAACATGTCTGACATTTCCTAAGTAGTGTCAGTGGCACAACAGGTAGCATACTCACCTTTGGTGCAGAAGGCTGTGGGTTCTGTTCACATACCAGGTAGATCGATTGCTGAGATCACAGTGCAACATAATGGGGGGTACACTCCTGAGTATACTGTCCTTCACATGAGATGTTAAACTGAGGCTCCACCTGATTGAGATGGTGGTTGCTGAGATGGATATAAAACATCCAACTGCACCTACTGAAAACAGTAGAGGAAGTTCCCCAATGCCCTAGCCAAATTTCTCCTAGTAGTATAAATACTACATTGGGTCTCCCTGAAAAGAGGCTACTAGCCTAGTGGGCCTAACCTGGACAATAAAGGATAAATAAAATAACATAAAGAAAGGAAAGTAACAATCCCTCTAGATGCACAGACATAAAAATGTAATTTATGCCACAAGTAACTTTATCTAATGTATTAGATTTACTTTTGTAAGTATCTTAACTAATTTTCACCTCATGGGTTTTAATGTATTTTACATTATTTTCTCTAAGCTTGGGTGCCAGAAGCTGATGAAGGCTGGGGGAGGGGGGCAAAAGGGGCACTTAGTGATCTAAAAGGGCATTTTTAACTATCTACTGCCATAACAGGAGCATAACTGTAACACAACAAGTATGTAGTGTAAATACGAGCTATATTTGGAATGACTGCAAAGAAATTTAATAAAAAATTATAAATGAAGCTGATGTATCACCTGTATGATATGTGATCCAGTCATCCTATACTAAACAAAAAGTACAGTAGTGCTGTAACACATTTATTGTTGCCACACAGAGCTACCACCACAGAATAGTGGTGGGAACCTGATGAGCACTTCAATCAGACTGCTAAACATTTCACTCAGACTTTAAAAAAGTCCAAATGAAGTGTTTAACAGCATCCCACTGCTCTTTTGTGGTGACCACTGATTGCTGTTAATGGCCTAGTGTGTGACTAGAGCTTAAGAATAGTAAAGGTACTTAATAAAAACTTGTTAAGAAGATTTTAGATGTTAGAATGGTACTTACCAAGAATGCCTTTTCCCCAAATTCAGAGCATAATAATAGAGATCCATATACTAAAAGTTATTATCTTTTAAAAATAAGGCAACGAAATTTATCACAGAACATCTAGACCCTGGCAGCTTCCACACATTAGGTTGAAGTGGATTTTGACACAGGCTTCTGCCCTGGACTCAGCTATTCTACAACTGGCCCTGCTCAGAGGTATTCACAAAAGGTTGCTATAGCTTGTGCCTGTGGAGTGGTGGGGAGCAGGGAACAGCAAGATTATTATTTCTTAAGTTCTCTTCAAAATCAGACCAAAGAGGTGTGCACAGAAGATCACTGTAACTTGTTTGACATTGGGGAAAGTGTTGTCATTATTTCATTATTTCAATAATTATTCTCATAGTATGTATCCTTTTGTTTTTAGATATACAAAAAGGTCACTATAGCTTGTGTGGGGCTGTGACAGTGTGGTCATTATTTCTTTAACCTTTTGCATAAACCTCAGAGGTATGCATAGAAGATTACTATAGGTTTTGTACGTGCAGTGTACTATCTATTAGCAACAGGCTAGAATATATGACTGTGATAATTTTATTCCACTTTTCTCACAAACACACATCAGAGGTGTATACAGGTGGCTAACTCTGGAAGGTAGGAGTAAGGAGGCATATTGTTATTATACATCCAAGATCAAAAAGTTAAAATAATTTTACTATATTTGGGTTGTCTAATGGATACCCAGAAAATAGCTGACTTTTGGAGGTGGAGGTGAAGGGGCAAACAGTATGATGTTTGACAGCAGCAACTTGAAATATATGACTGAGGCCATTTATTCACTCACTATAATCCCAATCTCACATCAGAGGGATACACAGTAGGTGACTATCTTTTTTTATTTTTGACAGGGAAACAGGCACTCTTCTGAAATGTGATTTATGTAATTTTGCAAGTATTTATCTTCTCATTTTATTGGAAACTACTTTTTTGTTACCCTTGATCATTAAGTCTTGGACAACTTATTTCTTCACTGAAAGAAAAAAAACTGGACTGAATTTCTTTACTTAGTCATGATTTTTCTCCAGGCCATAATTGTAACAAAAAGTTGTAGAAGAAAAAAAAACACTAAAATGTACCGCATTTAATTTGTCCATGCCTTTTGGGGTTCTAATACCATGACAGGAATGGATCCCATTCCTAAGTCATTTCTAAAATGTACCTCACTGCATGCTGTACCCCATGGCTTTTGAGACCCAAACAGCTTATTTCTTTGATAGTTATTACAATGCAGTCTTGGCTGTTTATGGAGTTGTGAAAAGATGCAGGAAGAAAATGGATAGAAAAAATAATTTCTTTCTTTAGCTACAATTTTTGTTCATGCCATCTTTGGTTCAAAAAGTTTGAAAAAAGCTCTAAAATACAAATCAGAGCATCTAGAACCCGAAGGCTTTTGTGGGACTGAGACCTCCAACTTGATTTGATTATTTCCAGTTCATTTATTGTAGTGCAGTCTTGGCCAGTTAAGATATATTTAAAGAATGCAAGAACAATTTGAAGAGTACAATACATTATGAGAAAACAAGAAAAAAAAGTAATCTGAATGGTGTTGCAAGGCCAAGATAGGGGGAGGAGGAAGTAGGGGGCACACTGGGGAGTATGCAGTGGAGGACCCATGGGGTCCCTTTTCTAGGCTTTCATGCAAGAGTCAAAATATTCAGTATTGCCAAGGACTGCCCCATTTAAAGTGTTTTGCCACAACATAATATTGCATTGTGGCATCTGGTGATTTAAATGGTGTGTTTAATTTGCACAAGTGTATCTGCATTTACTTGGGTAACTTTTTTTAATAAAAAAGTTTTGTAAACTTCTTACTAAAACTATGGCCCAAATAAATTTAGCTTTTCCCTGTGTGATGTCAGTAAGGTGGATGTCCATAGACTTTAATGGATGCCTTTCTGTGCATGTACAACATGCATCCATTAAAGTCTATGGGTGCCTCTTACATTTTCCTCTCAGTTGATGTCACTGAGGTTAAAAATCATTGAGGAACCTTGGTGTCATCAGCTCTGAGAAAACACATTTCACAAAGTTTTTTTCTTTAAAGTATGAAAACATTCGCCGATATTGTAAAGATGCAGACTGACACTTTATGCACCATAAACAGTGGTGTAACAGTTAAGTCTTGAAACAAAACACCTTAAGTACACTACATAGTTTAATAACAAAGTTTGTTATGCTCCATAAAACATTTTAAAACACTATAACATTTGGGTAAGAAAGAACAAGCAGGATGCTTGGTTTTGTCAGATTTCTGGTATTCAGCAATCCTTTTGATTTTTATATTTATTTACCACTACAAATCATATCATATACCTGGTTGCTTAATAAACAGTGCTAAACATGCCCTAGCAGACATATTCCTCAAACTGTTTAACTTAAGTTTAGCTCCTGGCTTTGTCCCTGATGAGTGGTGCACAGCAGTGGTTATACCCCTCCATAAGGGTGGCCTTGCAACTGATCTGGGTAATTACAGTCCTGTTAGCTTTACAAGCCTCTTTGGCAAAACTATGGGGTATATTATAGCTAACTTCATAAACTGTGATATTAAGACTCGTGTTAGACTTGACTATCAACAGTTTGGCTTTGTGAAGGTTAGATTATGTCTATTTAACCTGAAAAACCTATTGAAAAGAGTTACAGAAGCTATAGATGATGGCCATGCAGTACATGTGGTGTATCTTGACCTGGTGAAAGTCTTTGACACCATTCCCTATGCTGGCATCATACAAAAGCTAATTGTTTTAAAAATTTGACCTATACGTGATAAGATGGATAGCAACCTCTCTGAAAGAGAGAGTTGACACAGTACAAGATGCAGATGCCTCATCAATAAGCATGAAAGTGATCAGTATGGTCTCTAAGCATTATGTGCTGAGACAGCTCCTTTTTGGTATTTACTTCTCATATCTCCAAGTGGACACCAAGACTTCTAGCTAACAAACTATGCAGATGGTTTCAAACTGTTTCCTATGACACCCAAACTCTCCTGAATGAACTGTCCCAGGAGAAACACTGGCGTACTTAAAATGGTCTCAAATGAAATGCTAAAAGGTTTAATATCATCAGTTTTGGTAGACAGTCCTTCCCCTCATCACACTGTACAGACAATATACCCCTACAAGAAGAACATGTTGTCAGGGAGCTAGGTACTTGGGCTGATAGCTCCATCTCTTTTGACCTTCATGCGAAAAAGTTGTCAGGAAGTCCTTTTAGTTAGCCCACCTAATTGCCAGGGGGATATCATCATGGTTTAAAGAGATAACCACTCTCCTATGCTCAGCATTGATCGAGACATTTATCAAGTACAACGGCCCCTTTGGGGAATATCTCATTAATAATATCAAGCAATTAGCAAGACCCCAGTGGTTCCTAACTAAAAAGATCACAGGTCTAAAAAGTTCCTAAGCTACAAAGATAGGTGAGAAACTCTATCTTTTAATCAGTGACGTACATACTTTTCAGGGGGGAGATTTTTTTTTGTTTACTGCACCATTAGAGACTCAGTTATTATGGATCTCATGTTTCCCTGCAAGTCCAATATCTCTAACCAATGCTAGACCCAAAAACTTTAATTTTCACTAACAGATAAAACAGCACAACAGCTCCTAAATCTCTGGAATAAACTTTCCCTGTATGTTAAGCAGTGTGACTCACTATCTTACTTTAAACCTAAATTAGATGATTCGATTTGTATCCACAAATTGACTTTGGGTTTGACTGGTATGGCCCTTCGGGAGAAAGGAAGTGCCACCTGAGGGAGGGTAACGTGGCATGAGTGGTCATAAGAATAGTTAGCCTTGGAATATTCATCAATCTAAACTGTTTTTATGGTATACTTTCATAGCTTGTTGGGAAATCTCTGCCTACTCTCATAATGATCCTGAATAGCATAAAGGGGGTCTAACAGAATGAATGAATAATTACATACATCAACATGATTTCTACCAGGAAATCACCCTAGCTCCAATGAAATGTATCCCTGTGGAAAATTCTGCTTAAAACAGGCTATTAGACAGGAGAGCCAAATCTTTTCCTAGTACTCAATGAATTAAAGGGAATAAACACACAGGTCTGTGTCCTGGTCAGGGGAATCATACATACATTTTATAGTAAAGAGGTATGTTCTAAAAGTAAAGTTTGATGTACATGAATGTAACATCTTATTGTACATGTGCAAATTGTTCTCTTTATTGCTCTTGATCCTGGGTTGTACCTAAAAAGGGTCAACAGACCAGTCCACTTACCTGGTAAACAAACTGCAATCAATAAATAAACTGTCCAGAATTTTGCAGAACATCCCCAGTTTTGCCACATATTTTTGCCCATTCCTCATAAAGTTTTTGATTTCTTGGTAAAACACTCAGGATCATACCTGTCAACTCTCCACAATTTTACAGAATGTCCAGATTATTGCTTCATATTTTTGGTCTGTTCCTCATACAATTTGGGATTTTCTAGCAAACAACTGTGGATTGTGCTCACTAAATACTGACGTATTTGAGTTTGAGACTTCACATCCTTCAGAAAATGCATGCTAATGTAAAACCTGTTATTCTAGCAGCTTTCTAAGTTTATAAGAGCAATTTTTAAAATCTGTCCCTTATTTTGGCCCTTTATCCCTACATTATTTTGTGGCTTTGCCCAGAATTCTTAAGCAAAAGTTGAGAGGTCAGCAGAGGATTATAGTCGGTCACTAATGCCAGACATTAAAGTTTCATACTTCTTTTGTTCAGAAAAAGTATGTTGATGTAAAACCTGTTCTATTTAATTTTTACATGAATTAGTAATGTTTAAATTTATTCTTTGGGATTGAGTCTATATTCACTGTTACTTTTGGCTTTGTCTAAAATTTTTGAGGAAAAAAGTTATCAGTATACATTAAAAACACTCACACAAGTATTTACATGGTAGCTGCTAGCTCGGGCAGCCAGAAAAAGATGATTTATTACTCAAATCATCTTTTTCTAGCTGCCTGCACTTGTGGTTATCTCAGAAACAGCAACACCAATGTTTCCATATAATTGCTATTCTAACAGCAGTTTCAGGGCACATTGGGCAGCTGTTGACAGTGGGGGAGGGGGCACACCCATGTCTCTAACTAATTTTTTTGTCCTGTAACTGGATTAACTTTTTTCATTTTGTCCTTACTTAGTCCTATTTTATTATATCTCCCCTTGAGAAGATTTGAGAATTAGTAATAACATACTGTAGTATGCATTAGTAGATCCCTCAACTGTACAGAGTTTCACAGAATATCCAGATTTTTGCCTCATATTTCTGGTGTGTTCCTCCTAAAATCTGTACTTTTCTGGCAAATAGCTGAAGATTGAAGTCATTAAATAATGACAAACATTTGAGTTTAAGACTCCACATCCTTCAGAAAATTCATACTAATGTAAAACATATTATTCTATCAACTTTCTAAGTTTGTAAGAGCAATATTTAAAATATGTCCATATTTGTCCCCCCATCATTTTAGGCTTTGTCCAGATTTTTTCTCTAAGAGGTTGAGAAGTATTGAGATAAGAAATACTATCCCATTACTCAACTAGAAATACAAACTGTCAAACTGTTTTTCTTGTTCCTATAATTTAACATGTGACCTGATAATAGGAAAGAATCCTCCACTTTAAGGATTTGTGGAAACAATAGGAAGAAGGTAGTCCTTTTGATGAATTTCTTACCAGAGTAAGAATGAATTAACCTACGAATATACCTCTGCCTAACAGAGGAAAAAGGCATGAGCGACAAGAAGACATATTCATTAGAGAGTATAAATCAGATAAAGACAAGGACATAGTGTTAGAAAGCCCTAAAGGCAGAAGAAGTTGGATAAAGATACAGAGAGAAGATGATAATCCTACACTATTTGGGACCTCCAAGATGGCTGCATACTGATCAACTGCTTAACTTCTGCTCTCCCAGTGTGAAAACAGAAACTGAGAAACTACAGCCTGTGATATTGTTAATTTCTGTAAAATTCAGTTACTGGCAAGTAAGTACACTGCCTGAATGCCTACAAAGAAGAAGCTAAGACAGCCTGAAGGAAAATCAACTAGAAAAGATGAAGAGAAAACATGCTGACTGGGAAGAATCCCTCATCTGTTCAGCAAGAAGCGGTTCAAGCTCCAACTTTGGTGCAAGACATGGCTTCCAGTAATCCAGAGGAAAAAAATTAAGTCAAATGTGCTCAGATATCATTAAAATAAATGAAACACTGAAGGAGTATATCAACTCAAATAACAATTTGTCCAGATTTTTTGCTCTAAGAGGTTGAGAAGTATTGAGATAAGAAATACTATCCCATTACTCAACTAGAAATACAAAGACAATAACTGCCATGCCCCCCTCCGCTCTTCCCGAGTTAGGACCAAAATAGCCCCATGGCTCACAAAACAAACCAGAGAAAAGATGTTCCTATGGAACAAAATATGGGCCAAATGGAGAGCCTCTAAGAGCTCTGCAGACCACCTAAACTTTAAACAGCTAAGAAATGCTACCAAAAAGGACATTATCTTAGACAAGAAAAACTATTATTCCCACCTTCAACAATCTCACTCAAAAAACCCTCAAAAGGTTTGGTCAGGCATCAATAAACTTCTCAAACCAGGACAGGATAAAACTCCAACACCATCCTCAATTCCCCATAATAGTCCTATGCAAATAGCTGATGCCTTTAACAATTACTTCACTGAAGCTATTCAAACTCTAGCAAAAACACTATCTCCCATTACCCCCTGTCCTTTACAATATACAAACAGTTCAGTTCCTTCCTTCCATATACAACCTGTGCCAACATCCCTTATCTGCAAACTCCTTCAAAAACTCAAACCTTGCACCCCTTCTGCTGACCGTCTCCCAGCAGATTACCTTCAAATAGCTTCCAAAGCCATAGCATATCCCGTATCCATCCTTATAAACAGAACAATCACAGAAGGCACCATCCCTTCTATATGGAAAGTCTTCCATATAATCCCCTTACATAAAGGAGGCAAATCCACTGATATCTCCAACTTCCGACCAATTGCATTACTCTCTCCACTAGCCAAAATAATGGAAAAATGTATTCACCATCAACTACTTCAACACCTGCTCCATAATAATTTACTTGCCAACTGCCAGCACGGCTTTAGGCCCTTTCATAGCACTACTACTGCCCTGCTAATGTTTACTGACTGTATAAACAGGAATCGAAACAATAACTCTCTCTCTTCTGCACTATTCATTGACCTATCAAAAGCCTTTGACATGGTCAACCATAACTTACTTATCAATGTGCTAAAAGCCCAATCTCTTGACCCACAAGCAGTTCTTTGGTTTAAATCCTATCTAGAAAATAGACAACAAGCAGTGCTCTGGGACAATAATCTCTCCACACCCCTCCCCGTGAACATTGGAGTCCCTCAAGGCTCTATCCTAGGCCCTCTTCTTTTTTCCATTTTTATTAATGATCTCTATACTGTTTTTCCTCAAGCCACCTGTATACAATACGCTGATGACTCTACTTTAATCTGTACTGCTAAGTCATCAACCTCTCTCCAGACCCTTATGCAAACTGTATTCAACTCTGTTGAAAATTGGTTCACCCATCATTGCCTCCTCCTTAACCCCAAAAAAACAAAATTATTACTTTTTACTCCCACCCAAAAGTCACCACAAATCCACTTCACAATTACGTCTAATAATGGAACTAGTATTTCCCCTGATACTACACATCTCCTGGGCATAACCATAGATCATAACCTCAGCTATGATGATCATATCAACAATACTATAAAAACTGTCAATAAAAAAACTAGGCTTCCTGTATAGAATCAAACCCTTCCTCACACCGCCAGCTAGAACCACCATTGCCCAGACTCATCTCACTTTTACCCTATTCTATGCTTCTGCCATATATACCAATCTATCAAAGCACAATCTTAGCAAGCTTGAAACTAGCTATAATAATATAGTCAGATTTGCCACTGGCTCCCCTTTTAGAACACACCACTGTCTCAACCTTAAAGAACTCAGATGGTCAGAACTACAAAACCAACTACTATATAATCAACTTGTGATCACACAAAAAATTCTTTATCACCCAAATAATACCCCTGTCCTCTCTAACCTGATCTCCCCATATAAAAATCTTACAACACTACGCTCAGCTAATAAGCTACTAATTTCCAATATTAAATCCAATAATAAAGCTGGTGACTCACTTTTTACCAATGTTGTGGGCAGAATCTGGAACAAGCTTCGTAGAACACCCACATCTCTCTCATCTACACCACTCTTCAAGAAACATCTCAAAGAACATCTAAAATACATTGGCTTTGTCCCTACTCTAAGCCTGACTGAATCATACTTTTCCTCTTATTTCTCTTCTTGCTATACCCCTTCCTCCTGGGCTACGGCCCCTCTGCAGCATTAATCAATAGAAGCTAACTTTATACTTGCCCTTGTGTTTTTCTGCCTTTTTTCTTTCTCCTTCTTTGACTTAATGAATGATAATTTTAAAATATTGTGTAAACTTGTACTTGATTGTATCTTAAACCTACTCAAAGACTTTGTACTTGATTGTTTCTTAAACCTATGCAAAGACTCTGTACTATTGTTCACAGAAACAATTTTATTTTTTTCTTCCAAACATTTTTGCTCTCTAATGTATTTGAATCTAGTCATTTTTTAATTATTGTATTTTGTAATTTACTTATGCTTGGAGCTTTTCTCCCTGGGCCTCTACTGAAAATGGACATGTATCCAGCTAGACTAGCCTGGTCAACAAATATAAAATAAATAAAAATAAATAAACAAAAGGCAGGAAAAAAATGAAAGCAACTTTAAACAGATATTTAGATGAGCTGATAAAATTGCAAGGCTGGCTGAGTATGAGACTGCTCAAGAAGAGACACTTAAAAAATGGAAGACTTAGAGGGCAGAACATGTAGGGAAAATCTGATATTTTCTGCTGTACAAGAGAAACTAGAAGAAATAGACTGTATTGATTTATGAAGGCACAAATAGGCAACTGGAGTAGTATTCCACAGTAGGAAGAGTTAATTGAAAAGGCACATAGTGTGTATGCTCCAAACTTGGCCAAGAGAAATCTGTCAACACCTTTATTAGTAAAGATGCAAACCTACAAGCAGAAATTAAAAGTTATGTACTCACCATAACTAGGCATCTGAATTGTTCATTTTCATAATTGGGTTATGGATCTGATCCTCGGATCTAACTTGGCTGCATACTTCAGATTTTGGAGCCAATGCTTAAGCTCCTCCCTCTGCCCATAATGCCCTAGTCTACCCCAATACCTTACATCAAGTTTGTTGCCATAAAGTCTACATTAAATAAGAAGTTAAAGAGAAAGATAGATACTAGAATAGGGCTCAAACCCGGAACTATAGATTCCAACAGATCTCTTCAGAAGATTGCAGGAAGGGGGATGGATGGGGAGAATGAAAATGGGCAACACAGATGAAGTACATATCTTTTAAACCTGCTGTTGTCCTTTTCATTCCTCCTCAATGAATGGGAGAGACCCCAGCTATGTAAATCTTGGGTAGTCCTCATGGAAGGATATTCAGGAGAACCACTGAACCAAATGCAGCTATGCTTCTGGAAATTAAGTTCAATTTGTAATGAGTAATGAAGGTATGAGCATTGGACCATGTTACTGCTGCACAAATATCACTGATAGAAGTTCTTGACCAAAAAGCAGATGAAGTGGCCATAGATCTAGTTGAGTGGGCTTTAGGCGGTCTTAGTAGGGAAAGGAACTGTTGGGAATAGATCCAGGAAATGCAATTAATTATCCATTTAGCAAAAGTAACTTTAGACACTGGATAACCAAGTTGACTTGATGAAAGGGAGATGAACAGCTGATTTTGGTCTGATTTTCTGAATTCCTTTGTTCTGTATAAATAGATAAGTAATTGTTTATGAATATCCAGAAGATGTAGCATGTATTCTCCTGTGTTTGAAAATTTTGGATTGAAGACTGGTAAATGCATAGTTTGGTCAATGTTAGATTCAGAAGCCACTTTAGGTAAAAAAGAAGTGTTAGTCCATAAAGTAACCCTGTCTTTATGAAACTAATGTAAGGTGTCTTTGACGAAAGGGCCTGGAGTTCAGAGATACTTTTAGCAGAAGTGATAGCCACTAAAAGGCTGTTTTCCAAGAAAGAAACTTTTAAGTAATTTTTTGCTGAAGGTTCAAAGGGTCATTGTGTCAAACCTTAGAGAACCACTATCAAATCCCAAGGAAGTGATGTATCCTTTACTGGAGGTCTAAGTATGATGCTTTTAAAGAAAGCCTTACATAACTTAGAAGCAGCTAAACAATAGTTTTTGTCCCCTGCATAAAAAAATGGATATGGCTGCCAGTTTGTACCTTAATTGTGGAAAAATAGCACCTTCTTTGAAAAGAGAAGCTAGAAAATCTAGTACAGCAAAGACAGGGGCAGTAAAAGGGTCAATGTTGTTTCTCAGAGCCCAAAATGATTTTTTTCTATTTACTCTTGTAAATCCTGTTGGTAGAGTCTTTTTGCAAAGAGGATAATAATATGGCATGTACTGGGGAAGAAAGCCTGGGCTGTCTGGCTATTAGTGGAATTGGCAAAATTATGCAGTTAGCTTGAGGGCTGGGATATTGGTATGATTCATCCCTGAGGGGTATGAGAGAAGGTCTAGAGTTGGGTCCAGTATCCAGGGAGGATAACAAAGATGAGATCAAAGGAAGGAGACCACACCTGGGGAGGCCAGAAAGGGGAAATGAGGATGACTGAGCTCTACAACCAAATTGCTTTCTGTAAAAATTTTTGGATCAGATGTAGTAGGGGATAGGCATAAAGGAGACCAGATGGCCAAACGTGAACTAGAGCATCTCTCGGTGACTCCCTCTAAGGGGGATCAGGGAAAAAATACCTGTTGCACTTGTTCTTGTGGGGAGATGCAAAGAGGATGCAGCAAGGGTGGCCCCAATGATGGAAAATTTTCTCTGCCACTGACTGATTGAGAGACCACTCATGAGGCATCAGAATGGACTTGCTGAGTTTGTCAGCTAATATGCTGGATTTCCCCAGGAATGTGCAATGCTACTAGAAAGAGACTAGAGGAGATCACCCACTGCCACACCCCCTTGCTTGCTGATGTACCAGTCTACAGACATGTTGTCAGTTTGAATCGCAATAGTCCCTACAAGAAGACAATAGTCGCTACAAGAAGAGCATCTTGAAATGCCTGCAACCCTAAAAGGATTGCTGTCATCTCCAGAAAGTTGATATGTGAATTGGTCTCTTGGGGGGACCACGTGCCTTGGACCATCCCTCCCAAGGAATGCCCCCAACCCCAACTGTGAGGCATCTGTGGTCACTGTGGCCAATGGTGGAGGAAGGACGAGAGGCCAACCTAGGGAAATGTTGTCTGACTGGATCCACCAGTGAATATGGTGTTTTCATATTTGGGTAAGCTTAACTGGAAAATATAGGGGTTGTCGAAGAAAAGGGTATGGAACAGCTAGAGTCCATTGAAGACATGCATAAAGTAGTGTGCTAAAGAGAATAGAACTATTGATGCTACCATGGAACCTAAAGCTTGAAGAATTAGTCTGCCAGGAGGAGCAGGATGAGCTAGAATTAGATGAACCTATATGGTGAGAAGGTAAGGAAGCAACCTGAGCTGTTGTGTTCAGATGTGGACCTATAAACTCCAGGCTCTGTACTGGTGTCAGATTTGATTTGGCAAAATTGACTGTTATACCGAGTGAGTGACAAATCTGGAGCAAATAGTCCCTGGACTGCTGTAGGAGATGTATGTTAGGGACAGTGAGAAGCCAATTGTCTAGATATGGAAACAGCAACAACAGGAGATGTAAAAACAAGCCAGCCACATCAGGTGCTTAGCGTATTCCAATTTATTCAAAACGCTTTTGTTTTACTTAATTTCAGACTTCTTCAGAATAAAATCATTTTACAAAAGCACACATTATATACCCAATTCTCTACCTTTCTTAATTAATTCAGCATCAGTTCCACCCATCTATTTAAAATACAAATACTTCTGCACACAACTTCACTAACTTAAAAAACATATTATAACAATCTAATACATACTCACAGAAAACTATTATTATAATATTAATATCATAAAAAATATGCTGCTTTCAATTTTAAAAAGGAATTTAATGATACCCTATCATTAAGTCCAGGCTTAGTCAGAATTAAGCCTTATTTGCCATTTTAACTCTTTGAATTCAAGGAATTCATCACTTGGCCCGCCCCTAGGTCCTAAGTCTACATGAGCTAAGGCACAAAATTTAAAGGCATGTGTTGGGTTCTCTCTGGTGTGCCTATATAGGGCATTCTTTTCATAATGATATTTAATATCATAAAGGTGTTTGTACATCTTAGCCCTAAATGCTGTCTTCATTTTACCCACATAATGACTACCACATGCCTGACATACTGCAACATACACCATTCCTTTTGAATAACAAAAATATTTTTGAGGGGTTTTATAATACCAAAGTTCACAATATTGATCCTGTCTTGATGAATAATATATTGACATTGTGAGCATCTCCCACATTTAAAACATCCTCCGTTGCCCCCTCCAACACCTTTACTCTCCAACATACCCTTAAACAAAGCCTCCTTTTTGTAAACAAGGCTGTTTTTCACCTAATAAAGATAACTCAAAGTCTGTTCTAAATATTCTCCAATATTTTTTAACAATGTCACAAATGTCATAATAATCAATACTGTAGGGTAACACCAAGACTCTACCAAAGCTCTCATTGTTACCCCACCCAGATACCTGCCAGGTAACAGTGTTGCTATCCAACAGCACATTATAGATCCCTTCATTCCTTTTCCTCTGAACTTCACAGATTATGTTAACCAACATCTCATTAGGATATCCCCTCCTAGTTATCACTCCTTTCAAAACTTCACATTCCTGAAGGAAATCCTCCACTACAGAAACCTTTCTGGCTAATCTTACATACTGGCTTTTAACTAAAGCTCGTTTTTGATGTGTAGGGTGCCAACTATTGTAGTGCAGTAAGGAATTAGAATAAGTAGGTTTCCTGTAAAGATGTGATGTGAAAACCTTTTTATTATAATCTTTTTAATGGTGACGTCTAAATAATGATGCACGTCTCTATCAATACACATAGTGAATTTCAAAAAATGTGTAGTTTCATTAATGTATTGGAAAAACTCATTCAATCTATCCTCATCATCTTTCCAGAATAGCACCACATCATCTAGAAATTGGCTATACAACACCGAAGTGTCTTTAAAAGGTGGATTAAAGACAAAAAGATCTTCCCTTTGGGCTAGCACTATATTAGCAAAGACAGGGGCACAGCATGCCCCCATGGCTACCCCCTGCCTCTGCTTGAATAAGTGTCCCTCAAAACTAACAAAGTTGTTTTCTAACACAAGTTCAATGCAAGCCCTTAAAGTTGAAACAGTGTTGTAGTCCATATTTGTGTTACTAACCAGATAGTCACAAAACCAGTCAGTTCCTTGTTCATGTGGGATGACTAAAAATAGATCACAGATGTCTACAGTTACCACTAGTAAGTTGTCATCATACATTTCTTGTCTGACTTTCCCTAAAAAGTCCCATGAATCTCTCAGTAAGGTCTCCCTGTTTTCTAACACAAGCTTGACCTTAAAATCCACATATTTAGCTATACTAAATGTTTTAGATGCTTTTGCATCCACAATTGGGCGTAAAGGGGGGTTGCTGATGGATTTATGAATCTGTGGGATCGCAAAAATTGTTGGGATCTATGGATGTGGTGTCTCCAGAAATTTGTGTTCCTCTATGGTTATCTGCCTGTTTAACAATAACTCAACAAGTGTTAAATCCACATTTCTGTAAGCAATATTGAGTTCATTATGGGAGACTTTTGTGTAGGTTTCACTATATAAAAGCTTAAACATCCTACTGTGATAATCATTAATGCCCATTATCACCAGTCCCCCACCCTTATCCGGTTTCATGATTCTTATGTCTTTGTTGGCCCGTATTTCTTCAAATAGCATTACTTTGCTAGATGTTAGGTTCCCAAACTTGTTTCGAGCCAACCCAAACTTATGGTCATGGTTTCTTTAAAACACAATGTCTCAAACAGATTAACCATGGGATGTTGAGGAGGGATGAAGCTACTAGGTATTTTTAATTGAATCAATGGCCGTCTAGTATTGTCTCCATTTTCAGAATGTATTCCCAAGTTCAGCTTCCTATTAAATGTTTTTAGTTGCAGAATTGTTTCTACTGTATTAGCCCTTTTTGCTGGGACAAAGATCATTCCCTTCTCAAACAAATCAACCCAGTCAGTACTAATACAAATCTGGCTCAAGTTATATATATTGAAATCTTCACCAGTATTTTTTATGATGGTAATGTGGTTACCCTCTCTAATCTCCTCGTCATAGTCAAAAACTACCTGTAGTACTGAATGTTCTGTCTCCCCCCCCCTCTCTGCCTCTTCCCCCTCCCTCTCTGCTGTTCCTGTGCCACATACTGCTTGTGACCCCAATTCCCTTGGTTCCCATTCTGTTGGCTCAATAATAGTTGGGATCTTCTTAAAGGGGGGGGTCCCTAAAGGGTCAGCCTCTTCTTGGTCATTTTCCATTTGGTCAATATCATTCCCAATGTTGGTTTCTACCCTGTCTTGTCCTATCCTATATTGCCCTCTTGGGGGGGGGGGTTAGGATTTGCCGTTCCATTTTCATATTCTAACTTGTCCCTCATCAATTTATTTTCTTTTCTGTTCTTAACATCATTCAAGCTTTTAAAACACAAAAACAGAAGAAGGTAACCGCAAATAGTAACTAATAAAAGAAAAAGCAGTTCAGGCACACCAGAAAACAGCTCACAATCAATTTATTGCAGTAAAATTCCACACAAGCTCTTTCACCCTGACACAGTGCAGGGCTTTATCAAGTGAATAAAAACACATACAATTACAGCCATTTAAATATCCTGTTTCTCAAAAAAGGCGCCAAATTGTCTTAAACCTATATGAATTCGATCTCTACATACTTAGAAAAATAAAAAGCAATTCACATTTTTTCTATGTTAAATAGTACAATCTCTTAAAAAACATAAAACATTAATGAATTATTGATGTAAGTATACAAAATATACCAATATTAAAATGTTCTAGCCTTCTTTATTAAATATGGCTTAATAGAAATATGGTCATTCAGACCTGGGGAGTTAGTTGCATTAAGCTTCACCTACCAGTAGGTTTCCCTGCAACTGAGCCAATTCTCCCAGTCACCCCCCAGGGTCCACACAGACCTGTTCCAAAATTCCAAAAAGAAATCCAGTATGACTAGGCTGTGTAGAAAGGTGCCTGTAAAGGGCATTATTCAGACTCTTCATCCTAATATTACAAATGTGTTCGCAAATATGCTTTCCCAGTGTTCTTTCAGATTTCCCCATGTAAAAACTAGGGCAATCTCTACATAAAGCCAAATAAACTGTACCCTTAGTCATACAGTTGCCCCTCCTAAAATGTATAACATTATTGACCAACATTATTTGTTCCTTACCAATAATGTATTTACAGTACCCACATCTTCCACATTTTCTAGTTCCAAAATTATCCTGATGTTTTATCTCATTCCTGTTTCTCTCAAAAACTTTTTTTAAATTACTACCCATCTTAAAAACAAATTTAGGGCTCTCACCTATTTTTTGCACAATGTCTTGATTACATTTTAACATTTTCCAATTGTTCTTAATCAAGCCCTTAATTTCCTGTGAAGCATAGCTATATTGCATCACCAATGCCCTTGTGAAATGTTGCTCATCATCACCCCTGTGACATGAAAGGATTTGCTGAGTTTCACCTAGTAAGGGCACATATTTGACACTCCACCCTTCAATAACTTCCAAGGCTACCTCCTCAATTAAACTTACAGGGTACCTCCTGCCATTAAATAGTTTGGAAATCAACTCTATTTCATCCAAGAAGTCATTTCTCTCTGAGGTCATCCTGGCTCTCCTGACCATCTGACCTTTCACAATACTTCTCTTTTGTTTCCAAGGGTGCGCACTAGTGTAGGGAAGATAAGAGTTACTAAATATACTTTTTCTATGTATCCTAGATTTTAACCATCTTTCAAACTTGTCCACTCTCAAATCTAAATAATCAATCCCAGTCCTATCATATTTATATGTAAATCTTAAGAAATTTGTGGTAGTGTTCAAATACTCAATGAAATGGGTTAAAGTATCCTCAGGTCCATCCCATATGACAAAAATATCGTCCAAAAAATGCCAATATAGTTTAATGTATTTCCAATAATCACAATTAAATACACACAGAATTTCCCATTTCAAAAGGACTAGGTTGGTGTATATGGGGGCACAGGCTGCCCTCATAGCTACGCCTCTAATCTGTTTGAAAGTCTCCCCCTCAAAGTAGATGTAGTTGTTCTCTAACACCATCCTCATGAGTTCAACTAATACATATACTTCCAAATTGAGTAAAGAACTTTTCCCATTAAGAATTGCATAGAAAAATTCCAAACCTTCTTCGGTCGGGATACATGAAAACAAGTCAACTGCGTCAATGGTCAAAAAACACACTTCTCCTACAGAAGTTTCAGGGGTTAACCTCTGCAGGAAATCCCAAGAGTCTTTTAATAAATGTGGGTACCCATCCACAATATGTTTGAGTGAGTGGTCTAAAAAGGTAGCTATAGGGTAAGTGTTAGACCCTTCCCCAGATACAATAGGTCTATAAGGTGGATTTGTAGTACTCTTATGTATCTTGGGAACACCGAAAAAAGAAGCAACTATAGGCTTCTTAGTCTGCAGTATTCCACCTATCCTCTGGTGAAGTCTATTTCCCAATACAAATTCTTCTATTGCCAAATCCAACTTCCTGTAGAAAATGTTAATTGCATTAATAGAAACTGGCACATAGACACTGGTATCATTCAAAATTTCTAACATCTTACTCGAATAGTCAATGGCGTTGACCAGAACCATACCACCCCCCCCCCCACTTGTCCGGTTTCATAATACGGATTTCTTTGTTACTTATTAACTCATCCACTACTTGCTTCTCCTTTACAGTTACATTTTGTTTATGTCCACATCTCTTCCTAAAGTTCTTATCAGTACCTAACATATAAATGTCAGATGAACATACTGCTTCAAAAACTTGTAGTGCTGGGTGCAAAGGGGGATTGTACGTGCTTGCCTGTCTGAAGGTAGTGCCACCTCTATTATTTTGCTGGTCAAATAGTAAAGCAAAATTTAACTTTCTAATAAATAATTTTAATTCAATCAGGGTGTCCCAAACATCAAATCCAACTGAAGGCACAAATTTAAAACCCTTTTCAAAAACTTGAAAGTGTTCTAATTTAATTTCAATTCCACTCAGATTAAAAATCTTAAAACAATTAAGAGAAAGAGTCACACCATCTGCACCAACCACTATACCTTCCCCTTCTTTTTGGTCTTCAGTTGGTTCTTCCCTTTCCCTTTGCCTGTAGAAAAATCCTGTTCATTCTCCTCCTCATCACCCCCCCCCCATCAGAGTGTGTGATGAAATCTAAACCAACTTTAGGATCCAAGGTGTTCGGTGTCTTAAGCCCAGTAATTGGCACATTTGTATTGTCAACTTCATCTGCATGTGCATCTGCAAGACATGCATGTTACCACCATCATTAACTGTTCCCCCAATTAAATATTATCTAACTGAACTGGCCCATTTGTGTTGTCAATATTCAAAGTTTCATACACATTTTTCCTATTAAGTCTCCCTTTAAATAAGTAGGCTTTGTTGTCCTTATATTGTTTTAAATCCCTAATTAACTTTTTTTGTTTCCTTAAAATAACTTCCTCACATTTTCTATCAACCCGAACAAAACAATGTTCATAAACATCTTTGTGAAATTCAAACAATAAATAATTTCTGATGGCCTTATTTAACCTTTCTGCTTCTCTTAATAAAAACTCAACTTTCTTTTTAGCATATTTTAACATTAAGGCCATCATCCTAAAACCACATTCATCAAATATTTGGTTAAACTCTTGAACCATAACATGATCATATACAAACCCTTCTGGATATTTACACACACGCAGCCCCTGTGGGACTATGTGCTTATTTAAACATTCTTCCAAGTAAGCAATGTCCAGGTTTACATTTTTTATTTTAAACAGTTTGTCCTGTAAGTCTCTTATTCTTGCTTTTAACAAAGCCATTGCAACAGAACGCTCATGGTTGACAGAAATAATCTTTGGCTCCAAGTTTTCACAAAATACATTCCCTTTACTCTTAAAAGTTTCAACCCAGTCATTTAAGTTGTTGAAACCCACTGTATCTGGATTAAATTCATGTACAGAAGTAACAGAAGCATTAACGGTACCTGAGTTCTGATTTAAACAGGTTCATTGAATGTCCGTGTTAAGTGCTTCAGTCTGCCCTCCATTAAGTGAAGCAGAGCTCGTTCTCCTCCTTCCAGCATTAATTTCCTCATTATGAGCCCCAGAAAATAATGACTGACTTCCAAAGCCAGCCTGTGTTGAAGAAACAAAATCACGAAGTGAGCGGTTACTGATTTCATATCTGCCTCCTTTCCTTTGTGTAGCGATCCGATTGGTTGCTGCTCCACTAGCCTGCCCACAAGAGAATATGATGTTCGTTTGAGTGAGATACTCCATTAAGGCAGGAAATCGCTGAAAACACTTCAAGCTGCTGTAAGTTCAAGCTAGACAAA
This sequence comes from Protopterus annectens, assembly GCF_019279795.1. Taxonomy (NCBI): domain Eukaryota; kingdom Metazoa; phylum Chordata; order Ceratodontiformes; family Protopteridae; genus Protopterus; species Protopterus annectens. The sequence continues at coordinate 1,149,766,189 of NC_056731.1, forward strand.
TCTGATTGACCTGTTTCTTCCTCCACTCCACAGCATAGTCCATCCTACTTGGATTGTGTAGCCATATCTAGCATGCCCAATTACACTCAAAAATGAGATGCCAACAGGTTTCTAAGGGGTTACATATGTGGAAGTACCCCACAGGACTTTCCAAAGACTCATAATTGTATTGTGAGTTCATCCAATTGTTTAACAGGCAAGGGTGTGACTTACTGAATGTTTTAATTGTTGATAATAATAGACAACTGCAAATGTTAGATGCTGAAATTATTAAATTGAATGACAGTATTAAAAATGATTTGTTATTTAAGCAAAAAAGTAGGGAGTTTAAAAATGTCTTGTGAGATGTTGAGAAAAGCTTGAATGATGTTAAGAACAGAAAATAAAAGAAATGAATGAGGGACAAGTTAGAATATGAAAACGGAATAGCATATCCTAACCCCCCAAGAAGACAATATAGGATAGGACAAGATAGGGTGGAAACCAACATTGGGAATGATATTGACCAAATGGAAAATGACCAAGAAGAGGCTGACGCTTTAGGGACCCCCCCTTCAAGGGGATCCCAGCAATTATTGAACCAACAGAATGGGAACCAAGGGAATTAGGGCCACAAGCAGTATGTGGCACAGGAATAGCAGAGAGGGAGGCAGAAGAGAGAGAGAGAGAGGTGGAGACAGAACATTCAGTACTACAGGTAGTTTTTGACTATGACGAGGAGATTAGAGAGGGTAACCAAGTTACCATCATAAAAAATACTGGTGAAGATTTCAATATATATATATATAACTTGAACCAGATTTGTATTAGTACTGATTGGGCTGATTTGTTTGAAAAGGGAATAAACTTTGTCCCAGCAAAAGGGCCAATACAGTGGAAACAATTCTGCAACTAAAAGCATTTAGTAGGAAGTTGAACTTGGCAATACATTTTCAAAATGGAGACAATACTAGAGGGCCATTGATTCAATTAAAAAGACCTAGTAACTTCATCCCCCCTCAGCATCCCATGGTTAATCTGTTTGAGATGTTGTGTGTTAAAGAAATCCATGACCATACATTTGGGTTGGATTGAAACAAGTTTGGGAACCTAACATCTAGTGAAGTAATGCTATTTGAAGAAATACTGGCCAACAAGGACATAAGAATCATGAAACCGGATAAGGGTGGGGGACTGGTGATAATGGGCATTAATGATTATCACAGTAGGATGTTTGAACTTTTATGTAGTGAAACCTACACAAAAGTCTCCCATAATTAACTCAATGTTGCTTACAGAAATGTGGATTTAACACTTGTTGAGTTATTTTTAAACGGGCAGATAACCATAGAGGAACATGACTTTTTGGAGACACCACCACATCCATGGATCCCAACGATTTTTGGGATCCCAAAAATTCATAAATCCATCACAACCCCCCTTTATGCCCAATTGTGGATGCAAAAGCATCTAACGCATTTAGTATAACTAAATATGTGGATTTTAAGGTTAAGCATGTATTAGAAAATAGGGTGACCTTACTGAGAGATTCATGGAACTTTTCAGGGAAAGTCAGACAAGAAATGTATGATGACAACTTACTAATGGTAACTGTAGACATCTGTGATCTATTTTCGGTCATCCCACATGAGCAAGAGACTGACTGTTTTTTTGACTATCTGATTAGTAACACAAACATGGACCACAACACTGTTTCAACTTTAAGGGCTTGCATTGAACTTGTGTTAGAAAACAACTTTGTTAGTTTTGAGGGACACCTATTCAAGCAGAGGCAGGTGGGAGCCATGGGGGCATGCTGTGCCCCTGTCTTCGCTAATATAGTGCTAGCCAAAGGGAAGATCTTTTTGTCTTTAATTCACCTTTTAAAGACACTTCAGTGTTATATAGCCAATTTCTAGATGATATGGTGCTAGTCTGGAAAGATGATCAGGATAGATTGAATGAGATTTTCCAATACATTAATGAAACTACACATTTTTTGAAATTCACTATGTGTATTGATAGAGACGTGCATCATTATTTAGATGTCACCATTAAAAGGATTATAATAAAAAGGTTTTCACATCACATCTTTACAGGAAACCTACTTATTCTAATTCCTTACTGCACTACAATAGTTGGCACCCTACGCATCAAAAACAAGCTTTAGTTAAAGGCCAATATGTAAGATTAGCCAGAATGGTTTCTGTAGTGGAGGATTTCCTTCAGAAATGTGAAGTTTTGAAAGGAGTGATAACTAAGAGGGGGTATCCTAATGAGATGTTGGTTAACATAATCTGTGAAGTTCAGAGGAAAAGGAATGAAGGGGTCTATAATGTGCTGTTGGATAGCAACACTGTTACCCGGCAGGTATCTGGGTGGGGTAACAATGAGAGCTTTGGTAGAGTCTTGGTGTTACCCTACAGTATTGATTATTATGACATTTGTGACATTGTTAAAAAATATTGGAGAATATTTAGAACAGACTTTGAGTTATCATCTTTATTAGGTGAAAAACTGGCCTTGTTTACAAAAAGGAGGCTTCGTTTAAGGGCATGTTGGAGAGTAAAGGTGTTGGAGGGGGCAACAGAGGATGTTTTAAATGTGGGAGATGCTCACAATGTCAATATATTATTCATCAAGACAGGATCAATATTGTGAACTTTGGTATTATAAAACCCCTCAAAAATATTTTTGTTATTCAAAAGGAGTGGTGTATGTTGCACTATGTCAGGAATGTGGTAGTCATTATGTGGGTAAAAAGAAGAGAGCATTTAAGGTCAGGATTTGTGAACACCTTTATGATATTAAACATCATTATGAAAAGAATGCCCTATATAGGCACACCAGAGAGAACCCAACACATGCTTTTAAATTTTGTGCCTTAGATCATGTAGACTTAGGACCTACGGGTGGGCCAAGTGATGAATTCCTTGAATTCAAAGAGTTAAAATGGCAAATAAGGCTTAATTCTGATGAAAAGACCAGGCATAGTAATAGGGTATCATTAAGTTCCTTTTTAAAATTGAAAGCAGCATATTTTTATGATATTAATATTATAACAATAGTTTTCTGTGAGTATGTATTAGATTGCTATGCTTTATAAGTTATTAAAGTTATGTGCAGAAGTATTTGTATTTTAAATGGATGGGTGGAACTGATGCTGAATTAATTAAGAAAGGGGTGGAGAATTGGGTATATAATGTGTGCTTTTGTAAAATGATTTTATTCTGAAGAAGTCTGAAATTAAGTAAGACAAAAACATTTTGAATAAATTGGAAAACGCTAAGCACCTGGTGTGGCTGGCTTGTTTTTTACATCTCCTGTTGTTGCTGAGTTGTTGTGTGTTCATTATTACTAGATAAGGAAACACTCAGAATACGTTTAGTCTCAAATGAGCTGCCAATACTGCCATACCCTTGGTAAACACCCTGGGGGCTGTGGTGAGTCCAAAAGTCATGGCTCTGAATTGGTAGTGACTGGCTCCCGGCTGAAGGAGTAACTATGTCTGCCTGTCTATTTTCATCTGTCACCCAGCATGGAAGGAGACAGATTCTGTTGAACCAATCCAGCATTGCCCTGACAGGTTTTTAGCCCCACCAAAGGATAAACCCCACTGGAGCAAAGGAGTCCATGTGGATGCAATGTTTGTGGTGGCAGCCACCAGAAGCGAGCTAGCAGAGTAGAGCTCCTCTGTCCAGTCCCCTAATAGAGAGTGTAGCATGCTGGACTGATTTGGAAAGCATGGATTTGCCTCAGCAACTTGTGCCCTGAGGTCCCCTGCCCTACCTGGCACACTTTGTAAGGATACAGAGAGATATAACAAAAGAACTGTCAAACTTTCTTTCTGAGTCCATGTCTGCAGAGGATTTCAGAAGATCATCTTCTCAGATGGCCACTTGGGTGGCTGGTTCAGGCATTGCTGTAAGGAGACATGCCTGGATGTGGCTATGCAACTTTCCGGAGCCTTTCAAATCTTCTTTCATCAATGCTGCCTTTGATGGAACATCCTTATTTGGCCCTTCTGTAAAAGAAATGCTTACTCACAGTGAACAAGAAGGAAAGACCCTGTCTCCCATAGGAATTACATTTTCTACCCCTCAATGAACCTTTTCATGGAATCAGAGAGATGGCAAGAAAAGGTAGTTCTACAAATCCCAGGGACCTTTCCAGAACTCATACAGAGGCAGAAGAGGGAGTTCTAATGGAAGACGCCATCTTCAAGGCAGAGAAGGCCCACAAAATCAGGGTTTCTGAGACTCTTCTGGATAGACCCTTTTAGTGCTCCTGTAGTGCTGCCCGACTGCCCACCTCTGGAGGCAGTTGTGGGACATTTGTCCTTCCACCCAGAAGCCTGGGCTGCTATAAAAAAAGATACTTGGATGCTAAAAATAATATCCAAAGGTTACTTTATACTCTTTTCTCAGACTTCAATTTCCAAAAGAAAGAAGCTTCCTGACATTCCACCCAGTCAGGGGAAAGTTGCAGCACAAGAAATTCAGAAGTTGCTATCAAAGGAGTCATGCAGGAGGTCCCACCAGACCAAACAAGATCCGGAACTTACTCATATTTCTTTTTACTGCCAAAAAAGACAGGACACCTGAGACCACTTTAGGACCAAGCAAATTAAATCAATTTGTGAAGAAGTCAAAGTTGTGAATGGTCATGGTTCAGTCAGTTCTGCTGGTTCTGCACAAGGATGATTGGATGTGCTCCATAGATCTTCAGGACACATACTATCATCTAACTGTGTAACTCTGAAATATCCCTTCAAATCAAGCAATCCCAAACCAACTTGTTCTACTGGAAGGATCAACTTTTCTCACATGACTCTTGCCATCTTCCCCACCCTGATAAAATCCTTCAACTCTTTATTAATTGCTATCCACAACTTCTCTAGTGGATAAAAATATGCAGACCAGTGTATAAAACCAAAGGGACTAAAACGTTTTCACTGCTTGTATCTTGCTATCCATATCCATAAAATCAAGTTTCCATTGTCTCAGATTTTGCATTACCTTTTGTTTAGTCTCTTCCTACATATCCTTTGTTGCAATAACAGAATCCTTTTTAATCCATACTCCTAAATACTTCATTTTATCATGTCCCCATAAATATGGGTATTGTTGAATCAATTCATTTCTGGTTACACAGTTTATAGCTATTGCCTTTGTTTTGTTTTCATCAATTTTGCATCCAAAAAGACTTGGAACTGTCTCAGTGTTCCATAACACTAAAATGTCCTTTTCTGCTTTTATTAGGTATGAAATAATATCATCTGCAAATAAAACCAACTTTTTTGATTATCATACCAATTATTTTCTTGAATGTCTGAGTCTCTTATTTTCTTTGCCAATAATTCTAAATATAACACAGGGGAAAGAGACACCCCTGCCTGGTTCCTCTGCTCAAACAGAACTTATCAGAGAAGAAGCCTCCCATTTTAATTTCCACCTCCATTCCCTCACATATCCTCCTAAGCAACCTTAAAGTTTTTTCAGGGAATGCAAATGCTTCCATTTTTGTTTTTTTATACTCATAAAACCCTGGCTTACTCTGTTGAATGCTTTCTCTGCATCAAAACCCAGTAATAACAGTGGTATTTTCTTATATTCTGCTTCCCACTGGGTCATCATTGTGCTATTAATGTTATCAAATGTTTGCCTCCCCTTCACAAAACCACACTGATCCATATCTATCAGTTTGGCATCGCTGCTGTCATTCTTTTAGCCATTATCGACATAAACACTTAGGCATTAGTCACCATCACTTTCTTCTTCCAGCATGCTGGTGCTTCTCTTCCTTTTAAAATTGTTAAACAAAACCTTCCAGATATTTATCACTCTTTTCCCTCTTAGTTTCTAGACTTCCACAGGAATATCATTTATTCTTGGAGACTTTCTTGTAGATTCTTGTAGATTTCTTATACATCACCATTTTTATCTCATCTCCTCCTGTCCTAACTGTTAGCAATGGAGCCTTAGCTTCCTCTAACAATGGCTTATTTATTTCTTGTATAAACATTTCCATTTGTACTTTTTCTTGATTTCCACATTTCTAATACCTCTACAGGATCTCTGGTTATTTTTCTTGTTATATGCTCCCTTAGCTTGACAACAACCCTTTCTACATTCTGTTGCCTGAACCACTGTGCTAAAAGTTTTTCTGCTCTGGAGTTATTATAAAAAAAAAAAAAAAAAAACAAACAAAAAAAAAAAAAAAACAGTTGTTTAACAGCAAGGCAGTCCCTTTTCTCTTTAGCATTTTGCAATTGCGCCTCTTTCTGTGAGATACCCCCTATTCAGCAATACTTTAACCTTTGTCAGTCCATCTAAATAATTCTTGTTACTTCTTAACCATATCTCTTTTACTTTTATTTTCACCCTATTTTTTAAACTCCACTTTAATTTTATTCCATTCCTTAGCTATATTTTCATAAAAAAACTCTCTCTTGCCTAATAACTCCAAATAATTTTCACTACCCATTCCTTAAATTCCTCTCTATTTAACATATAGGTAGGGAAGCACCAGTGTCTCATTTTTATTTCATTACCCTGCATTTTTATTTTAGTTGTTATTGGTACATGATTTGAAACAGCTATTGGATGTGTATCATGTATCAAAACTTACAATTAAATGCACATGTTCCTGTGAAATATAATTTCTGTCAAGCCTAGCTCAGTTTTTTTACTTTGTGGAACAATATATAAATTCTCACTGAACTCCTACTACTGAATTCACATCTTCCATACCAAATATTTTGATAAATTTCTTCAAATATCTACCCTCTTTTGTTGTATTTTCCCTTCTAGGCCCCCAGATACATCCTCACTATTGGAAATCAAATTCCAGTCCCCAGATATAAGTAATATTCCCTGCTGAAAGCTGATTATTTCTCCCAGAATTTCCTTAAACTCCATTGTAGCAGTTTTAGGTGGAATATAAACACATGCCAGTAATCTTCCTCCCTTGCCAGTAGACCCTCAGTACTGCAAATCTACCATTATTGTCTTTTTTTCCTATTCTATCATGATTGGAGCTCCTTTTGCAATTAATATAAGTACCCCCTTCCTTTGTCCCAGATATTGTGCTGAATAACCATCCAGAAATAATTTCTTTATCAAATTTACATGCTCACTTCTTTCCAAATGTGTCTCCTGTAGCATAGCTATTTGCAGTCTGCATTTTTAATATAGTTCACAACTCTTTTGTTTTTGTATATATGTGTAAGACCATTGACATTTAAAGATAATATGGAAAGTGCTGTCATTATGATAAGAAGTTATTACTCCCACCTATTATGTGTAACAGTGTAACAGCTTTTTTAAATGTCTAGTTTCCTCTTTTATGTTAAATGCGTACACTAATGTTTGGCAAGTTGATCTTTTATACAGTTGCTTCTTGTCATATCCATTTGAGCACATGTCACATCTTACAAGAGTTTTTGTTTTAATGAAGACTCTTAAACAAAACAAAAAAAACCCACCCCTGAACCTATTAATTTAATGCAAACACACAAAACTATGTACATCTTCAAATAATGAGGTTTAACCTTCCTATGGGAATAATTGTCCCAGATTGACAGCCACACACAAATGCTTGAGTTAACCTATAATGAAGGTTATCCATGTTAAGATGCATGGTACAGCCTGTGCTTCTACTTTCACTAACAGCTGTCTTTTTGGGTCTATATCATGTCAGCAAAACGGCATTACAGCGAATGCCGTTTTGCTGACACATATAGACCAAAATCAGAAAAGAGCAATAGTTCAGGTCAGCGACTTCTTTCCCAGGGAAAGAAGTCACTTGGCCTGAGCTGTGACATTGCCCTTTACCCGACTGTAGTGCGATCTCGGAGTTGGCATATTTAGTTAGGGGATGTGGGGGCGAAGCTCCCCACTTTATAATGTTTTAAGTGGTATGCTGTGTTTTGTTGGTTCACCGATTTATTTTCCTTGGGAAAAAAATTGGTGAACTGGGATTTCGCTCTTTTAAGATTTTGGTCTATATGTGTCGGCGAATATATGACATAATATAGACCTGTCTGTTTTTGTCTCACTTTTATCTCTCCCCAAGAGGTAGAAAACAAATCGAATGCTTTCAGAAAACATTATCTCTTAGCCATTGAAAGAATGTCTATTGCCCTTATCAGCTTGTCTCCATAGAAACATGAGAACCAGATACACAGTTGCCTTTTACTACAAGCTTCTCATGTTACACTGTGAGCATTTTTTTGCTAGAAAAAACTTTTCATTATACGCCAACCTTGTGCCAGCATACTGGGAACAGACTAAGGTCTTTAAAGGTAATATATATGGACAACATCTCTTTCACTATAAACGTTTTGTTGATTAATTTTTTTTTGCTTTGGTAGGGTAGTGTGGAACTACTAGATAAATGTATTTCTTTTATGCAAAGGTCAACTGACTTTTTAAGCTTCAGTACCAAGATCTCTTTAAAATCCATTGATTTCTTGGATATTACTGTCCATATTAATAATCTGGGCAAGTTCAATACAAAAATATATAGTAAGTCTTGCAAAAAGAATTCAGTGTTGCATAAGAGCAGTATGCACCCCAGACATATCCCCAGGAATGTCCTGAGGGGACAGTGTCTTAGGGTCATGCAATAACATACTGATGAGATATCTTTGGAACATGCTTTGAATGAGTTTAAGACTGATTTTTTTGAGATGTGGGTACACTGAGACAGAGATAGATGCCTGTATACAGATAGAAAGAAGTAGTATAGCTCGACCACATTTCTCTGTTTTTTCTGCTCCTGAAATGACCCCTGTTCCTGCATCTGGACATAATAATAGGACTACTAGATGTGTTTTGACATATACTAGTAACAGTAATATAATTACAGATATACTTAAAAAGAGCTTGGATATTATATGGAGCTGTCCTGACCTTGTTGATATAGCAGACAATAGTCTGCAGTTTAGTTTTCGTAATGGCATTTCCCTGGAAAGACAACTCTCCTATAGGAATAATACAGACTGTGCTGACATGTTTAATTCTTCATGCTGTGGCACTTTTCCATGTAGGCACTGCAGAGCATGCCATTATATATATTCTGGCCACATCTTTCAGCACCCAGCACTGAAGCATACCATAAAATTCTCTTTTTATGCTGACTGTAGAACAGTCAGTGTGGTTTACTATTCGTTTTTGTCAAGAATGTTTTGCCTTTTATATTGGTAAAATAAATCAGTGTTTTAAAGATAGGATCCTTGAATACCTAGATGAGATCAGGAATGTGAAAGGCACTAATGCACTTGCTGTTCATGTGCAGAAGTCAGGGACACACCATACATTCACGTTTTTTGTTTTGGAGATTGTTAAGTTAGGTGTTAGAGGGGGAAATGTTAAAAATATTACTGAAGCTAGAGAACAAAGATGGATGCTTGAGTTATGATCTTTTAAACCACCAGGTTTGAATGATTCCATGTCACTGAAACCTGTCCTTAAAATGCACCCCCTCCCAAACTGATTTGTTTCAGGGTTTAGAAAAATATATGGAGATAAAAATGTATGTATATATTATTATTATTATTATTGTTATAGAGTTCATGGAGGGGAGGGTAGTGTAATAGTTTTAGAATAATTTTTATTCTGTGCTGTTTGCATGAATTTTATGTACTGTATGAATAAGAGCATAATTTGTGTTTTATATTGCTGCTGTTTTAAACTACAGGATTAAAATTTTCTGTGCTGTCATTGTTAAGAGACGTACTCTGTAGCATCGCTTACTGATGAGATGATGAATATCCTTGGTGATTTATTGTTTCTCTGTTCTTATTTGTCAGTTTGAATATGTATTAATGAGGTGGGGTGTGATGCTTTTGTATTTAAAAGATTCTTTGAAGTTTTTCTTTTGTCTGATGAAGCATTGGTTAATTTAATGTTAAAGCGCTTACCTGTGTAGTTTCATTGAATAAACGTATTTCTGTTTTTTTTTTTTTATTTTTTTAAAGTTTGTTTTATGTCTAGTTGCTGTGCAGGTCACAGTAAGTTTTATTTTTTTGATTTTTCTGCTTTTTATTTGCGACTGTATCCAACAGGTTATATCCTTGTTTCCGCAGCCTGTGGTATATGCCATGTATTATAAAAACACTTTCAAGAAAATTTTTTTACCTTACACTTACCTGTTTCTCTCCTTAATGTTCTTCCACACATTAATGACATGAAGTACAGCATATGCTTCTGAGTCCCCTACAAGTTTAAAATAGTAAAAAAATGTCCAATATTTCCAGGTTTTCTTGTTCCGTTATATTTTACAAATGTAATTGATGCTTTGTAATCCCACACTTATTCATTAATTTCCAAGTGTCTGGTTTTCTTCCTGTTAATCTCGATCTCCCATTTCAAATATCTGATTCATTTTCATTGTACTCTTGGCTCTTCTAGTCAAATCATGTGCTTTTTTCTGTCACTCAAGAATTTTCCTTTGGAACATTGAAAAAGGTTTAACTGGCATAGTCCTTCCATGAGCTTTATTATCAGAAGAATAACAAGCAGAATCCCTTTCTTTCTGATAACTCACTTTTTATTGGACACACTTTTGTATTTCCTCCTATACAAGTTCTGCATCAAAAATTACTTTGACTCTCCAGGAAAAAATATTCTGAAAATATCTAGAAACAGAAGCTTGAATCTCACACCTGATTACTGACATTCCCTGAATGCTGGAATAAATTTACTCCTCTTCTGCCTGGTTCATAGTGAGTAATAATTTTCTCCAAATACTCTGCTGTCTTCATCTTTTATTATTTTGTCCTTCTGGCATATTTTTGTCAGATTCAGCTCTTTCTGCTGGTAGGATTGCATCTTTACTATTTGAAGTCTTGGCTACTTTCTCATGGCCATATTTGGAGCATACACAGAATATGCCTTTTTAATTAACAACTCCTGCTGTGGAATATCAGTCCAGTTGCTTATTTGTGCTTTCATAAAATTAATACAGTCTGTTCCTTCCATTTTATCCAGTACAAAGGGTGGCCTTGAGATGCATCTTGACATTCCCTGATTCCTGGAATACATTGACTCCCCTTTTGTTTGGTTCACAGTGAGTAATTATTTTGCACAGACACTCAACTGTCTCCAGCTTCTAGCACTTTGTTCTGCCACAGTTTTGTCAGAATCAGCCCCTTCTGCTGATAGGATTGCATCTGTACTTTTAAAGGTCTTGGCTACTTTCTCACAGCCAGGTTTGGAGCATACAAACAATGTACCCTTTCAATTAACAACTACAGCTTGTGGAATACCAGTCCAGTTGCTTATTTGTGCTTTCATAAAATTAATAGTCTGTTCCTTCCAGTTTATCTGGAATAGCAGAAAATCTCAGGTTTTCCCTCCATGCTCTGTCCACTGATTCTACCATTTTTTTGAAACATCTATTCCTGAGTAACCTTTCAAGTCAAATTCAAAAAATGTGTACAAGGCAGGATATTCATAGTCTGAAAGCCTTTTCTTCATTTTGACCTCTGATTTTTGCAGTTTTATCAGCGCATCTGAATATCTGTTTAAAGCTTCTTCTATTTTTCAGGCTTTTGCTCTTTGAGTTGATATACTGCTTCAGTGTTTCATTTATTTTAATTAGTTCTGAGCAAATTGGACTTATCTTGTTTTTCTAAACTACTAGAAATCACATCTTGCACCAAAGCTGGAGATTGGACTGCTTTTTGTTGAACAGCTGCAGGATTCTTCCCACATTTCAGATTGTCTGAATTTCTTTTTCGCTGGTATCCAGGCAGTATACTTACTATCCAGTTACTGAACTTTACCCCAAAAGGCAAATTCACTGGCTCTCTTTTCTGAGTTTCTTTTTTCACATTCGGAGAACTGAAATGAAACTGTAGTCAGTGTGCAGCCATCTTGGAAGTCTCCCTACAGAGTACTTTGTCGGGAATATTGGGCAAGCAAATGAGTATAACTAAGGAAATGTTTGTTTGAGCTGAGATACAGGACCTGAATTACCTAGACATGGTAAGTTTTTGCTAAGCTTAATTCTGGTGGCTGTCAAAAAAGCAATTACTAGTAAATGGAAATCAAAATCTAAACCAACTGTACTTGAAGTAGTAAATACTGTAACAGAGATAAAAGATCTTTAGAAAAGGGTAGGAGTAAATTACATAGAAAAAATGGAAATTATGGGAACAACACATGCACTGTGAGGAGAGTCTTTGGCTAAATTTATAGACATCATCTTAAAATCCTTTGTGTTTAGTGTGGACCACATTTGTAAATATTCTTGGGATTTTTTGAGAGAATTAGATCAAAACATGTTCTGTTCCCAACTCTTGATGGTCACAGTGGATGTGGTAGATCTTTTCCCTAGTATCCCACATGAAACAGGATTAGAATGGTTCAACCAAATTTTAGCAACAGAAACAGTTCAAACAGCTACCATCATAAATTTATTAGTAGAATTTATGGAGATTGTCCTTGAAAACAATTTTATACATTTTAATGGAGAATTTTACCACCAAAGAAAGGGTGTGGCAATGGGGGCATCCTGTGCATATTACAGAAGGTTTTTGGATGACATTTGTATTTTCTGGAGGGGTAGTGAGGAGAGTCTTTGTGAATTTTTACAATATATTAACAACACAACAGCTTTTTTCAGATTCACCTATAACATAGATAAAAACAAATTACACTATTTGGATGTAACCATTGTTAAAGACCATGAAAACCATTGTTTTCAATCTAAACTATACAGAAAAAGTTCATTCTCTAACTCCTACCTTCATTACAACAGTGGACATCCACATTTTCAAAAGAAGGGTATTATTAAAGGTCAATTAATTCGAGCTTCCCGAATGTGTAGTACCCTACAAGATTTTAAGGAAGAAGTGAGAACATTGAAAACCTTCTTTTTAGAAAAAGGTTACCCTGACAAATTATTTGAAGATTTGGCACAGGAAATCAGTCAAAAAAGAGACACATTGTATCCACCCCTGCTAGGAGTAGGTACTGTTAACCAATGACAGAGTAGAAGTGAAAATAAGATACAAAGTCAAAGTAGTTTTATTTATACTTTTAATAAGAACTCTGAAGAAATTGAAGACACTATTTTTAAATACTGGCCTATTCTGAGTTATCATGAGGATTTAAAAACTTTTATTCCAGAAAGACCACATTCCGTTAGAAAAAGAAATAAAAATTTGAAAGAGATCTTTGAAATGAAACACAATTTAGAGAGTAACAAAAATAAAAGGAGAGTAGGGACCTATTCATGTGGTAATTGTAAGCAATGTCATGCCATGATTAACCAGGAACAGATTAGGATTCCCTCAAGGAAATTTAACTTCACTGCCAGGAAATACTATAACTGTGCTACAAAAGGGGTAGTATATCTAGGGATATGTTTATCCTGTAACAGTTTTTATATAGGAAAAACTGAACGACAGATCAGGAGAAGGGTTTATGAACATTTCAATGACGTTGTGAAACAAAAAGAGAGCAATGCTTTTTATAAACACTCCCTGGTTTGTGAAAATATGAACTTGAAGTTCTTTGTATTAGAACAAGTTACACAGGACATTAGAGGTGGCAACTGGGAGACAACCTTAGAATATCGTGAGTTATATTGGCAACTGAAACTAAATTCTACAAAGACTCCAGGTTTGAACGATGCCATTAATATCATGAGTATATTAAAAATGAGAAAAGCAAGGTTATAAATAGTTTTAGTTACCACTCCTTTTAAAGCCATATTACAAATAGATGTATTAACTTATGCATATACTTTTTTGAACAAATAGTTAAATTTTTAATTTTTAATTTTTAAATTTCATCAAATTTTACTAACATTCATATATTTTTATTAAGATATTTATTAAGATTTGATACGCATTATAAATTAATATGGTGAATACCTTCAGCGAAGATTTTAGATGTGATTTTGTTTATTTAATTAATGACAAGAAAGACCAGTTCGTTAAAAGCTTACAGTATATTAAATTCTGAATGTATAAAATGAGTAATATTAAACTGCTGAATTACCAGACGAACGTATAGTTTAATACATGTATAATTCACAACATACAGTTTATATTTCATATCACTTTTTATTTATTTTTTATCAACACATAATTTTTATATATATTTGATGTATCAAACTATGAAATAAGCATTTAATGAATTATTCTTTCTAGTTGTTAATAGTCTACACAAGTTCGAGTGTATAGAAACTAGTTTTTTCAGAGGTGCTTTGATGAAAGTAACAGAGAACTTGAAATTAAATGCAATACCTTGTTACACGCACTAGTTTTCTTTAAGATGTAATGACTATTCACTAATTAATTAATTGATCTCAACATGTGACCAGTATGAATTTATTTAAAGAAGCGCACAATGTTGTTTAGTGATTTTCCTTGAAAAAGCCCGATAATATACGGGTGAAAGCGCTTGGATCATTTTGTTTTAATAAAGACTGCTTGTTTCAAAGACCTTTTGGCCATTGCCAGTAACTTTATTTTGTTTGGAATAAGTTGGAATAAGTTGCTGCTAATTACGGGTCCGGAATTGCTGGGCTGTGTTTTCTCTTCTTGTTTTTTTCGCTTTGTTTTTTATTTCGTAACTTATGTTTTGGAAAAAAGGAACAGTACACATTTGAAAAATGTTTTCCAACATCCCAAGGAAAAGTAACATTAGAGATTATTATATTAATTAGGGGATGCAAGGTGGGGGGGGTGAAGGAACAGCTCTATGCATAGATGATATGCTAAACTGTGACCTCATGGAATGCTTTTATCTCTTTAATTTCCAAAATAAAGCTTCTGTCAAGAGGACTTTTGGTGGATTAGTTTCATTGAAGCAAGTGCTCATGAATCTCATGTGTGAGAAATGTGCCACAACCATTCAGATTTTCATGTATACCAATGGATAAAAAAAAGAACATCTCATGTTTCCTCTTGAGTATGTGGCAAACTCTCTACCAAGAACAAAGAGTCATGCCTCATTTATTTGTTTCTTCATGAATAATACTTTTTGTTTATATTTAAAATGACTGATGTTGCAAGGTATCATGGAAATTAATGCATGTGTATCTAAGGTATAATGAGCTATATCATTTATCATCATATTTTTTGTTGACCGGGAAAGTCCAACGAGGACAGAGCCTATTTTCAGCGGAGGCCCAGGAAAAAACACTCCAGACACATGTCTTTGGATTGTGGGAGGAAACCAGAGTACCCGAAGGAAACCCATGTGAGCACAGGGAGAACATGCAAACTCCACACAGAAGACACCCCAGGCGAGAATCAAACCAGAGAACCTCTTACTGTGAGGCGACAATGTTAACCTCTGCACCACTGCACTGCCCATATATTACTATTTATTAAAGAAGTCTTAGCATTCTTTAAAATCTTTTTCATATTAAGTTAAAAAAGAGTAGCATTCATAGTATTGTGTCAAGAAGTTAAAAAGACCATATTAGACTCAAAGAATGAGACTCAAAGAATGCAGTATTTCAAAACAACTTTGCATCATTTTATTTTTAATGAGGTAAGACCACTAGATGCACATCTCTTTTCAGGGACTACTGGAGGCATTGTCTAGTGAAGTGAGAAATACAGATACTGAGAAGGTGCTATCTGGGTGCAAATATTGTCTGCCACTTGGCTACCATATTACTGTATTTCCTCCATGTCATTTAGCAACCATAGCGTCAACTTAAAGACACAAACCACATAAAATGGAGTTCAGTGATCATAGGTAAGTATTTAGTTAGATAATCCAACCAATTTAAGCTTTCAGGTCAAAATCAAGAGATGTGTGCAAGGCAGGATGTTCAGGTGAACTGCACATCTACAAGTCTGATTGCACTGGTGGTATCTGCCCTTTTACAAAAAAATCTGTATGCATTTTCTTAGTATCAAATAATCAGGTTTCACATAATGGGACATTTTACAGGCTGCTAAGGGAGGTCTAAGTAAAGAGTCACTTGATCTCTCCAGGGACATTTACTACTTTGTGGAAGGACCAGCTGACATGTCACATATTCTCTCCTCTTTTAACATTGACATACTTTCCTAACCCTTCCTATTGCCATTGAAGGGAGGAGGTGTGCAACTATCTTTCTACTAAGAACATCTCCTTTGAGCTTATTACAGACTTGCCTTCAGAGCCTTCCAATAAGTCCACTTAACTTGACTTGTAAATGAGCTCCATCCTTGTCATTTTGCACAGTTTATCATAATCCCAGTTGACCTACAAAAAGACTATACTCTTCAACCGTCTACTTTTCCATGAATAAATTTACTCTCGTCCCAATCCCATTACTGCCCACATCAACATGGAATTCCACAATGTCACTCTCTGAATTGTTTTAGACCATATCAGCCTCATTTAAGGTTATTGTGACATAACTGCCTCTATGGTATAATTTATGCCATTTTCCAGATCCTTTATAAACAAATAACAAAAATCAGATGTTGTTTTTTTATGCCAAATTCCATGTGCCAGTACACTGCCATCTGGGGATGGTGCCACTTTATGTCTAAAAATCTTCTTCATCAGCTGGTTCACTGCTTACCACACAGCAGAAATTCAAGTTTACACCCATTCATCTTTGAGAAGCCACTGTTTCAAGCTTTTAAGATGTGAATGACTCACCATATAGAGGCTTCTTGCAGGCACTGCCTGGGCTAAATCAGAAAAAAAAGAAACAGTAAAAGTAGCTAATTTTATCGGGTCTATATTATAACTGTGAAACCTCACATATGCGAATACGGAAACGTCGACACATATTGAGCGAACCACGAAAACATAGAACGCCCTGAACCGCGAAATTCAAAATGTCGAATCGGCATAGTTGGTCAACCTCACCTCCCGCTATGTACTACCTACCCAAACAAAATAAATAATCCACATACATACACTTAACAAAACCCTACTTCTAACCCCAAACTAAAGCTTACATATATTACTATGTATGCACTTACCTTAACCCGTACCCTAACTCTAAGGTCCGTAACTATTGCACAACTACGTTAAGGAGCTATACCCAAACAAAATAAATAATCCACATACATACACTTAACAAAACCCTACTTCTAACCCTAAACTAAAGCTTACATATATTACTATGTATGCACTTACCTTAACCTGCACCCTAACCCTAAGGTCCGTAACTATTGCACACTTACCTTAAGGAGCTATACTGGAGAAGGGCCAAGTATGATGACTCGACATTTCAAATTTCATGCTTCAGGACGTTCGGTGTTTTCGTGGTTCGCTCAATATGTGTCAACGTTTCCATATTCACACAACTGTGGTTTCACGGTTGTAATAGGTAACCAGTTTTTATCTATATATTTTATTAGTTCTAGGCTTCTGATTTCCCAGATTTTTCAGGCTGTCCCTTGATGGCCTTTCCCACTCTGCATAACATGTTACATCTCTCCTGAATAAGTACCGTGGGCATTATAGGAATCATAGAAAATATAAGGCAGCTGACTCTTACGACCATTTACACCTTGCCAATACACACCTTTAGACTATACTTCCTGTTTCAAGGAGGGCTAGAAAGGGGTGAAGTTGTGAATATCCATCCAGTCATCCAGTTCCCATTTGAAGGAAGCTAACGTACCACGTTGCTTGCTTTGTTATGGGAGTCTATTTTTTTTGGGGGGGGAGGGCTGTGTAATGAACCTCTCTCCACTGTGTTTTATTTATTCATTCAGAGCTCTGGTTCTGGTATTTGTGGAATTATTACATTTGTGGAGATGTACCTATGGCATGGAAGGCAAGGCATAGATCAGCTCTCAGAAGTTTATAATATACTGAATAAGGAGCTAGTGCTTCTAGTCCTTTCTGGTAGTTTAGTGATTTTTAAGTGCTTTAGGAACATCTGGAATCTTTCTAGTTGTATGATATGTCTAGAAAGGTACATCCCAAAGGAGACATGAAATTCAATAATTGGCCTAATTCATGCTGAATATAAGGGGATAATGACCTGTTTAGATATGGATGATATTCCTTTGGTAATTAACTGTGCTAAGAAGAAAGACTTTCTGACTGCTGCTGTTACATGATGATCAAAGGGGAGGGAATTATCAACCCAAGTTCCAAGGTCTTTAACAGCATTCTCATTTTGGGGTCAGGTGTCTATGTTGTATATCAGGGAAGGGGTTGTTTACCAAATGTTATGACTTTGCACTTTTAGCATTTAATATGAGCCCGTTTTAATACACCAGTTATTTCCAAGTATAAATTCTTGCTGAAGGGCTTTGGAGCCAAAGGGAGACTTGTCAATAACTTCTAGTTTGCAGTCATATGCAAACTTGGTTAGTCATTGGCCTTGGTTCATGGTCTAGAGATCAGAAAAGTAAATACTGAACAAAAGAGGTCACAGCACTGAGCCAAGAGGCACACCAGTAGTCATTTTAATACTCTCTGATAAGGTACCTGCTATCCCAGTGATGGAGAACCTATGACACACATGTCAAAGGTGACACACCACAACGTTTTGGGTGACACAACAGTATTCAACAACACAAGTTAACAAAAAAAACTGAATGAACAAAAATACAAGAAATATGTGATGCTGCACTTAGTTATTAAAACTCAGCAACAAAAAAGTCATGAATTGATGTTAAATCAAATGCAATGTGTTCCATATTTTTTTCAGTTCAATTCAAAATTACTATTAAAAGTAGGGTAATTTTTTGATGCACTATTTTAAGCCCAATTATCAGTACGCATATCATTTTCTCTGTTGTAAGTCAGTGATTTTTCTTTTATTTTTATAATATATATAGCAGCACACATGATTGGATTGCATTTTTTTAAATAAACGAATATGTAAAGAATTGTTTCTCTTTTGTTTGGGGGGTGACACTCCAGAAGAGTCAAGATAAGCATTTTCCGAATTTTTGACACGCCAAGCCTAAAAGGTTCGCCATCACTGTGCTATCCTCACCATGTGGGTTCTGACTTTTAGCCAATTTGGTACCCATCTTACTGCATAGGGATCTGTTTGTAATGCATTAAGCTTACTAGCAATGTTAGCATGGAGGATGGTGGCATATGCTTTGGGCATTTCAAGATGCACTATGTGGACAGCATGACTATTGTTAACAACCTGTGTTACCCTTTTGAAAAAGTTAACTAGATTCATTAGACAGGATCTGCCCTTGACAAAGCTACACTGCTGTGGGTTTAGCCTAATGAGATTTTTAATATCATAGTTCAATTATATGTTCCATGGCTTTGCAAATAAGACTTGTCAGATTGGCAGGTTTATAATTCCCAGGGTCAGTGGATGGACCACCCTTGTGGAGTGGCATCACTAATACTGTCTGTCAATCCTCAGTGACAAAGCCAGTAGCTAAACTCAGGTTAAATAGTTTAAGAAGTATCAAGGCTCATTTAATACTGTTTATTAAACAGCCACGTATATTGTCAGGTCACGTGGAGGAAGTATTTTTTAGTCATGAAGAGTACCTACAGTGTATGTTTTTTAGAGATTATGGTAGGTCAGATAGATTCAGGGATAAGTGAACTTTGGATTTGTATCTGGGGTAAAATTTGCACTGAATTTATTTGCAAGTATATTGGCAATGAATCAGAGTAGGTAGTGCCATTATGAATATGTTCAGAGTACTGTTGAGTGTTCTTTCTTAGTTTCCTAGTGTAGCTAAAGAAAGATTTGCAGTTTTCTTGGTCTCTGATACTAACCTAAGTTTGCAGTTTCCCTGGTTTCAGATACTAACCTAAGTTTATGGGTTACTCTAGTAAGATCTAATAGTATTTTCAAGTTTTTAATCAATGTTCTGATGTTAGACTTAATATGAGGGTCTTTTGATCTGCAACATACTCTAAGGAGTTTTTTTTCTTTCATTGTAGAGTTTTTTGATTTTGTTGGACTGCAGACTAATTTGTTTTTAAATTTTTCATTATATTGGATCTGGCTGGGACTGTGAGTTCTATAAATTTATCTAAGTGGGCACAGCATTCCTTTGTGAAACTTCTTGCTGTGGCAATGTCTGGGGTGATGCTGCTATAAGTGAATTTTGAAATGTCACAACAGAATTTGATAAGACTAGTATGTTTTTAATCCTTAAATTCTGGTTTTGGTGGGTTTAGAGATTTGGATGGTGAAGGTAACTAGTTTATGATCTGACTTAACCAGGGAAAGAGATACAGCAGAAGGGTATTATAAAAAGAAGATATAGTTGTAAGGTCCAGGTCAAGAATATTATATCCTCTAGTGGGTTTATGGGCAATCTGGTAGAGGCAGTTTTTGTTTAGAATCCCCCATCCCTTTCTCTTTGCCTATACTCTGTTAGCAATCCTTAGTATTGAAGGTAGCCTCTAACTTGCAGTTCAAACTTCTGCTAAGCCTCATCCTAGCCTTATCCTACTCTATTACCCTTCCCTCTCTAGTTATTTGCTCCCAAAACCTTGGTCTCTTTGTTAGTTTTCTCCATTAAAATACATCCCTAGCGCCTACTTTCTTTACCCCCACTTTTAGTCATGCCTACTGGTAAAATCTCTGTTTAATTTCTCCAAGTGTTTTGGGTTTCTAATAACATGACAGAAAAATACCCTATTCCTAAGTCAAAGTATGATTACATTTAGTGAAATTAGTATTGTTTCAGTCTTTGATGTTAGCCAAAAGTGCTTTTAGCAGCACTAACAATGTGCCCAGAACTGACTCCTTCTGCAATTTATATGGAATTACATGTTTCGGTAGCATATATAAATACGATTGTAAATTCTTTTTATGAGACCCACTGCTCCTAATACTATTGGAACTATCAGTCCTGGTATTTTATGACTTTGTGTCTCTCCCTGTACGTAAGACATTGTAATTACTGTGGGTAGCAATTTTGATGATCAATGGTACTTTTGTCTTCTTTTCATGGACCACTGTATCTGTTTTTCTCACATCTATTTTTGAACAACCATATGATATAAACTTCATCTGTCTGTATAATGCTTTGTAGCTCATGTTTCCACCGCTTCTCAGCTACTTCAACATTGCAAACTTTGTACAATCCCCAATGCAACACTCTTGCCACATTACTATGCCTTTTAGTATACAGGCCATCTGGCATTAGTGTATCACACCCGGCAACAAGATGTGTGATTGTTTTCAGTTCTGTTTTACAGAACCTGCATTTGTCTCTTTCTCCAACATGTTGAATGGACTCTGTAAACCAGTTAGCACATCATCTGCTAACCTGGGCCGCCAATATTATCCTTTCATCTTTTGGTTTAAATTCACCTCTCCTTAACCATTCCTGCATCATATCCTGATTGACATGAGGTTGTTCCAGGGATTTTCTGCAATTGCAACTATATTTATGTCTTTTCACATTTCTTGCTTTGTCATATGATCCTTCTCCTTATATTCTTTCTTTTGTTTTTTGGCACATTCAGTTGCTGCCTGATTTTTGTCTACTTCTGGTTTGATTTCCATTCCAACTCGACACCAATATGATTCTGCTAAACTAAGCAGGGAAGTCATCTTAGACTGTTCTCCTCATGTTTTAATGTTTTTACTATGACTGCAGATCAATACATGCAATCCATTTTGAGGAGGACATACTTCATTCAGGACAAGGAATATATACTCTTGGTATACACTTATTTTTATATATCATTTGATATGAGTGAAGCATTTTTCTTGATTTCCTGTCCAATTGGTCCAGTACCTTTTGGGGCCAGTCAATCATCCCAAAACTATAAGTTAGAACAGGAAGACCAAATTGATTTACAGCTTGGAATTTGTTTTTAGATGTTAGGGCTGTTTTGAGTATTAAATTTAATCTTCTGAAACATTCCTTACTGAGCTTTGTTTGCATTTGTTTATGTTTTATTGCTGATCTTTCATCAATTCCCAGATATTTATTCATTTCCTCCTTTCAAGTTCCTTAATATCACATTGCTGCCCCAAACTGATATTTTCTTGGTGCTGCAGCATTCCTGCTTTAAATGTTGCTTTTGCACATTTGTCAAGACCAAATAACATTCTCGTATCACCTGAGAAAGTTTTGGCCACTTGCAGTTGTGCTTTCAGCTCCTCATCTGATGAACTATACAGTTTTAAATCATTCACAAAAAGAAGATGAGAAGTCTTTATACTTTACTGTTTTCTGGGTGCCAAATTGTAACCATGACCTAATCTGTTAAGCAGACAGCTTAACAGGTTAAAGGCAATACAAAAGAGTAGCGGTGACATAAAGAGTTAACCTGGAATATTTGAATTTTTATCCCCGGGATAATAATTTGTCCTTTATCCTGACTTAGCTGCAGAGTGGTTTGCCACTGTTTCATGGTCACTGTAAAGTAATTGATCAATGTAGG
Source organism: Protopterus annectens (assembly GCF_019279795.1). Classification (NCBI taxonomy): domain Eukaryota; kingdom Metazoa; phylum Chordata; order Ceratodontiformes; family Protopteridae; genus Protopterus; species Protopterus annectens. The sequence goes on from NC_056731.1 coordinate 1,149,788,496, forward strand.
GTATATCTTATATATCTGTAAGCACTCCTCCTTTATCCACAAATGTGGGATGCTGTCAAATGTTTTTTTGTAATCTATCCATGCCATACTTGGAGATTCTTCCCCTTTTTACAATTTTTTATTATGACTTTATTTAACAACAAATGATCCTTTGTTCCACATGACTTTCTTTTGCTACCCTTCTGTTCTATTGCCATGACTGAGTTTTCTTCTAAATGGCTATAAATTCTGTCGGCATCAATTCTAGTATACAGTTTATACATCATCGGAAGGCAAGTTATTGGTCTATAGTTTTTCTGACAGCTTGCAGGTTCATTCTTAAGGATGAGTATTGTTTTTCCTGTTGTTAACTAAGTTTGTGTCTGTTTGGGATGCACATATAAGTAGTTCTTACTCAGGGCTAAATTTTCATGTAAAGATGTTAATACTTTTAGCCACGAGCAGGTACTAGATCTGGGCCTGGAGTTTTCCACTTAGGAGCATTTCTTAATTTTGCTTCAAATTCTATGGCAATTACTTCATCCCATTTCATATCCTGTACATTTGAACTTCTTACTGTTTCTTTTACTTCTTCTGCTCATTCAACATATTCGTTATGTTCCACAGGGTCTTCATAAATATTTCTCCAGAATGTGTCTATTTCTTCTTGTTTGGTGGTGTTTCTATTCCTTTTGCTCTGTTTCCTAACTCTCTGTACAACTTTTTTGGGTCATCAATGAATTGCTTATTTTGTGTGTTTCCTTTATATTTATCTGCGTATCTTCTATGTTTTTCTGACTGTGCTGATATTTTTAGTTTATTGTTTGCAATATTAGTATGATACATTGATACATTCTGGTCTGTCCTTATAGCAAGTGTTACTTTTATCATGTCTATCTAAGTGTTTTTGTTGATATGCTTCCTCTTCCATACTCTTCTAACAGTGACACTTCTTATTTTAATCACTTTATTGTTTTCTCTATTCGATAATTCCATGATGGCATTTGATTTCTTCCTTTCCTTTCCCTTATTGCCCTCCTTTTTGTGTTAAGATGTTATCTGTTATTAATTTAGCTGCACAGTAATATAACATATTTACTTCTGTTATATCACATGAATTTTTGTTAATAGTCTTGATTACTGTGTTTGTTTTATCAGACTGCTAACATTTTGGTTCTTTATAACTTTTTGCAATCTATTTTGATTTTAATATTTCTATAAATCTCTATTAAATCAAGCAACTCTTCCCTTAGATCATTTTCCTCTAAACTGACAGCACATTCTTTGTTCTCTGTTTCCTGAAGGCATTCTACAGAAAGTTCCAGAACATCTTCCTGTGACATATTCTCTTCAGCTACATCCTACGTCATTTGTTGCTGTTTCGTATGGAAACTCACTAGCCTATCACTCCACAACATTAACTGTGTCAGAAGTACCACTGTTTCCTGCTTCCTTCCTTGCTGTGTAACTGAATGTTTGTACTGTTTTCCTACAGAAGTCTCTAGAGTATCTGTATGTCGCAAGTGAACAGATGCTTCCTGTTCCACCTGTTTTTCCTTAATTTGGAGACTCGTTGTTCCATCATGATGTGACATTAGCAGAGTTGGATTTTCCACATTAAATCCTTCACTTTGCAGGTAATTCATAACTTCAGTTTCTGTTTCTTTAACTTCCACATTACTAATCCTCTTTTCTACTTTCCCCCTTTGTTTTCTTATTTTTCGTATTGTTAAATTTTCCATATCCCGATGCCTTTGCCTTTATTTCTTGTCAAATATCATTGGTGATGCTTTTTGTATTGATTAGTTTTGCTATCTCCTATGCATAAATATTGCACCATATTAACTCTACTTCTTTCTCCCATGTCCATGTTTCTTTTTCAGATGTCTCCTTCTCCATCTGTTTTTCCTTACTTTGGGTACTCATTGCTCTATTATGTTGTGACATAACCTGCGTTAGACTTTCCTCACTAAATCCTTCACTTCACAGGTATTCCATAACTTCAGCTTCTACTTGTTTAACTTCTACTATCTTTTGTTCTACATTTCCCCTTTGTGATCTTATTTTTTGTATTCTGAAATTTTTCATATTCGAGTACCTTTGCCTGTATTTCTCTTCAAGTGTCTTTGGAGCTGCTTTTTTCTATTGATTAGTTTGGCTTTCCCCTTTGTATAAATATTGTACCATATTAGATATCTTTTTCTTTCTCATGTCCATGTTTCTTTTTATACCTTTCAAAAATCTCTAGGCTTTGTTCTTTATATTTCTGCACTTCCTGTGTTGCTTCTTCTTCCAAGCAGCCCAAAGTTTCTTTGTTTATATAATGTTTTTCATGGATCTGTTGTATTAATGAACAACATTTGCATTTGAAGCTTTTCACAGTGTTTCTTGAGCAATTATTTTTTTTCTTTCCTTTAATTTCTCTCTTAAGCTTTTTCAGTATTTTCTATCTGGAAATTCTAGGCTTCTTGCATAATAGTAGCAATACATAATTTCCTTCTTATCCTTAATATTCTGCTCTATTATGTTTATAGCTCTTGTTTGGCCTGTTAGTTTTTGTGTTTTTTTTGTGGACTACTACTTCCTTCTACAACAGGCACCCCCTCCTCCGAGCTTGGCCTAACCCCAGTGTAGGAATGTTTCTGTATCTTGATGACTCTACACTGTCATTTTTCCATTCCTGGCACCAATTTGCATACCAGGCTTGGCACTTTTTTATCCTGGGAATTGTGCACCCAGCTGTCTTTTTCATTGTTTAACCTACTTCTGTCCATGATATATGCTATATAAAATACAGTATATATATATATATATATATATATATATATATATATATATAGTGTCATTTTTATGAGATTTTGAAAAACAGAGTCCACCTTGTGAAGGTACTCACCAAGACTTCAGGCTAAATTCAAGACCAGCAATACTACTCTCCTTTATGTGCTGATCTAATCATCTCTCCACTAAGACAATTTCCTGCATGGCTGTTATTCTCTTTAAAGTCCTGCATCCAAAATCATTCCTTCCGTCCTTCCTTCATTTTTGAACCCCCCCCACCAATTTCATCATCATCCCTTTCTTCTTTCACTTATAACCTTCTGCTTGTGTTATGTATATGAGCCACAAAAACATAGCAAAGTGAGGCATAAAACAAAGAACCAAACCACAACCCCGCAAACTTGGGGTAGCCCAAAGGAAGTTGTACAATCACCAGACTTAAATTAAATGAAGCAGCTTTTATTTCAAAAATTTTAGGTTAAGCACTTTCATCCTATTAATCTAAGGACTTCATCAGAACTGACAAATAAGTTCTTACCCATAAATACATTCATCAATTAAAATCACACGATCAAAGCACGCTTAATTAATCTATTGTAAAATCACATGATCAAAGCATACTTAATTAATCTATCAAGTATTTAAATTATAAACATTGATGCGTTCATTTAGAGGCACACTCCTAAAAAGTTAAAAATAAGCAAGTTAAATAAATAAATGATTCAGTAAATTAAAGCTAAGTCTTTTTGCAAAAGTTAAAAAGTAGATATAAAAAATAATGTACATAACGCAATATAAAATGAACCAACAAAGGTGTGTAAATTTTTTTGTTTGAATATTTGAGTATTCAAAGTGACCCCCTACTCAGTTGATTAAGGTAGTAAAACATATGGTATTTAACAAATACATATAAATAAACAGTCCGTGTCTAGCTGTTACAGTCTGTTTTCATTTTTTGTTGTTTTTCTGTTTTAGTTTATTTTTCGTTTTTTCTCCAGTTTGTGATGTCCAGTGGAAACGGTGTTTCTGTGCAGCAAAATGGGCATAATGGGACTGATTCACAGCTATTGTTCTCACAGGATAACGAGCGAGAACCGAACACTACTCAGAATCCTACTGAGGCGAATGCCTTGGGTAACCTCACCATTCTTGTTAACTTGTTATTAACTTGAGTGGAAAATTTATCGCAGAAGGTGGAATCTAATACCGGGAGGAACAGTCCTTCATCTCACCTTGTTGTAGGAGCGAATGATAATCCCATTACAACTTCCACTGGCAGCAATGGAGCACCACTAATCTTACAGGAAGTAAATGGCGCTCACAGTCCACCGATGCAGGCTAATGGACACAGGGACACAGTCAGCTTGCGAAATAATGTTAATGCTCAGCCTAATTCCAAAATTAATACAACTACCTTACCAACTATGGCCAACTTTCTGGATAAGAGGGATTTTTTCGACAACAACAGTAACCCGGACGGCGCACAGATGAGTGTGGAGGGTCCGGTGAGTACATTTCCAGACAAGCTAAACATTTTTGATCAGAAACTTTTTCGGTGTAGAAATTTGCAATTGGAGGTAGCTTACCTCCAAGAATGTATAACAAAAAAAGTAATTCCTAAAGGACTCCGCCAATGGCGTTATCCCGCTGGACTTGTTAACAATTCCCCATACCATCAGGAATTGCTTGCCCTGTTCGATAGGCAGGATTTTGAATTTTTGCTTTCCTTGATTAATTTTTATAATATTGAAATTATAACCCTGAAAGAAGATCTCGCACAACTTGAAATTAGTTTACAGGGGGATGCTGATTTCTTGAGATACAAATATGACTACATAAGAATCTTTACTAGCATTGATGCTTCCATAACCAAATTAGTTACGAATAAAAAACGTAAAATGGATAGAGATGTCAAGGATTACACAAGTACAAAAGCCTACCCCCCCCCTTTAGTTGCCCAAACCCTACCGAAATTACAGCATTACTCTAGTTTGGGTGCTTCTCCTGATGCGATAGAAGACAGTGAGGTTCAAGAACATTTACCTGTTCGTAGGAGTGAACGCATTAGAAGCAATGCTAACAATAATGCCAATAACAATGCACAAGGCTTTAATCAACAGCAAGGGAAATTTTTAATTAACGATGAAGGGGATCAGGGTTTTCAGAGGGTTGGGAACAGGCACAACAACAACAATCGAACCAACAACAGGAATCAAGCCCAAAGAAGAAAACGAGGGAACCAACGGAGGAGATGACACCATGTACACCTGAAGGACCAAGTATCCTAATCTGCCAGCAAGGGGACTTTAAAATTTATAATTACACTGTTTTAAATTTGGATCAACCTATGATTGAATTTTTTTCTAAAGGGTTGTCATTCGTACCTGATAAAAGGGCGGATTTTGTTAAAACAGTTATAGATTTGAAACTTTTTGTACGTAAGCTGAATTTGGCTTTTAACTTAGGGAACACACCCTCACTTTTTAATATTCACAGGGTGTCGAGTATTTTCAACCCTCCAATATATGGTGTTTTAAATACTTTTGAAAAATTATGTGAAATAGATTTAAGGACAAGATTGGACTCCCACAAACGTATTAGAATGATTAGCTGTAATATTTATAAAAGTGAGTTAGATTTTATTACCCTTCTTAATCAATGTAAAATTAGGGTCATGAAGCCCGATAAGGGTGGGGGACTTGTCTTTATGGACGAATATCACTATGAAAATAAGATGTTTGACCATTTACAGTCTGAAGCGTATTTGAATTCTAGCCTAAATGAGGTTCACCTGGCATATAAAAGAATTAGGGGCGTACTAGATGATTTGTTCCTGGAAGGCAGCATAGATATAGATCCTTTTCATTTTTTATCTATGCCAGCCCCTAGGATTCCTACTATTTTTGGTTCTCCGAAATTGCACAAAGGATTAGTTGATCTGCCTTTTAGGCCAATAGTGGACGGGAGAGGATCAATTACCTATGCATGCGCCAAGTATGTTGATGGTATCCTTAAATCCTTTATTCAAGATGAACCACAAATATGTAGGGACTCCTGGAATTTTTTGGAGAATATAAATCAGATGATGTATAATAAGGATATTATTTTCCTAGTCATAGATGTTAAAGATTTATACACTGTCATTCCCCAGCAGTTGGGTATTGAATGGACCAGGAACTTTATGCTTAGTACGAAAGCAGATGATGCTCAGGTTTATTTAGTAGAGACATTATTGGAATTAATTTTATCCAATAACTATTTGGTCTTTAAAGGTCAATTTTTTTCTCCAAAAAACCGGGATAGCCATGGGGTCCCCTTACGGAAGTAGTTTTGCAAATAGTGTAATGGCATTTTGGGAACGCAACTGGCTTTTTAAGAATGATATGTATCAAAAATTCATCATATGGTACACTAGGTACCAAGACGACATGTGTCTTATTTGGAAAGGTCACATAAACCAAATACCTGCCTTTATAGATAGTATCTCACAGACTACCGAATTTCTTGAGTTTACTTATACCATAGGAGTAGATGAAATTAATTTCCTTGATGTTAAGATTTGTAAAGATAAAGATAATAATAAATTTAAATCTATGATTTACAGGAAACCCACACATTCGAATAGTTATCTCCACTTTACCAGCAGTCACCCCTATCACCAAAAAAGAGGAGTAGTGAAGGGGCAGTTTGTCAGAGCAGCCAGGATGATTTCTGAACAACACGATTTCATTGGCGAATGTGAGAACATTAAAATAATGTTTCTTAATATAGGATATCCTGATAAACTAATTAATGAAATAATGAATGAGGTGTTGATTAAAAGGGAATCTGGATACTTCAAGCCTCTTCTTAGTGGGGGAACAATGCAAAGGGAGGATGATTTGTATACAAATAATTCTAATGTGATTCTAAATGAGCCTCCAGGCATAAATTTTCTTTTCACATATTGCGTTGATCATGATATAATTAAAGAAATTATTGTTAAGAATTGGAGTATTATTCTAGAAGATCATGCTTTATGTAAAATTATTGGTTTTCAACCGAAATTCACCTATAGAAGGGGTGTAAATCTCAAGAATTTAGTAGAGATGTGTAAAATTAAGAATAAAGTAGTAGGTATGGAGAAATGTGGTATGTGCCCTCAATGCAAGCACATTTTACCTGCTGACAAAATTGATATTATTGGGAAAACATATCACTTGAATGGTAAATACAATTGCGAAACTAAAGGGGTTGTGTATGTTGCTTTGTGTGAGAAATGTCCCTCCTTTTACATAGGTAAAACCGAAAGGATGCTAAGAAAAATAATTTATGAGCATCTGTATGTTATAGGGAGAAGGGACTTAACTAACGCTCTTGCCAGACACATTGTTGAAAATTTGGATCATTCATTTGTATTTGTAGTTGTTCATCAAGTTAAGAATGATATAAGGGGAGGCCCATGGCAGTTACATTTAGAAGAACAAGAGGTGTTCTGGCAAATCAGAACATCTGCATATCTGCCTCCAGGTTTAAATGAATTTGCCTCTATTAAATGCATTTTAAAATTAAAAGCATTGCGTAGATAAATTTTACATATAGTCCCCTGGCCTTTTATAATATATACTCATTAATATATATTTATTGTATATACATATATATATATATATATATATATATATATATATATATATATATATATATATATATATATATATATATATATATATATATATATATATATATATTTTTTTTTTTAGACATTTTTATAAATTGTTTTTGCAAAGGTTTTTAGAGGTTTTAGAGGAAGGTATTTAATACTAAATATGATAGTTAATATGACTTTCCTATTGTATTTTTATATATTTTATTCACAATTCTAAATCTAATAACTATATATGTATAAGCTTTTAGATTTCATACATGGTTATTAATGTTATCTATTAGATTTTACTTATAAGATTTTTTATAAATACAAAAGTATATATATATGTTGCTAATATACTGAGGTTTGCTGAGTAGTTTTGGTTTAGTACTGTTCTAGAGTTTTAATTCTACCTCTTTTTATGTTTATATATGTATGTTTACCTTTAAATCCAAAATTTGTCTTTATTGGATAATTAATTAGCAATTTAATTGATTGTTTAAGTCTTGATGTGCTTATAAAAATTTGAAGCTGTGTAATGTTCAGTGTTTGTCTGAAGAAGGTGGGGTAATAGCCCTGCCAAAAGCGCTTACATTTAATAAACAGTCCATGTCTAGCTGTTACAGTCCATTTTCATTTTTTGTTGTTTTTCCACTTTCATCCTATTAATCTAAGGACTTTATCAGAACTGACAAATAAGTTCTTACCCATAAATACATTCATCAATTAAAATCACACGATCAAAGCACACTTAATTAATCTATTGTAAAATCACATGATCAAAGCATACTTAATTAATCTGTCAGGTATTTAAATTATAAACATTGATGCGTTCATTTAGAGGCACACTCCTAAAAAGTTAAAAATAAGCAAGTTAAATAAATAAATGATTCAGTAAATTAAAACTAAGTCTTTTTGCAAAAGTTAAAAAGTAGATATAAAAAATAATGTACATAACGCAATATAAAATGAACCAACAAAGGTGTGTAAATTTTTTTCTTTGAATATTTGAGTATTCAAAGTGACCCCCTACTCAGTTGATTAAGGTAGTAAAACATATGGTATTTAAGAAATACATATAAAGAGTCTCGTTACTTAAAAAACATAAAATTTTGAAGTCCACCTTGTCCTCCAAATAACCATACAATCATAAGCATAACCATAAGTTAAATCTTGCAAAGACATCCAAGTTAAAATTAGTGTTGATGTTAATATTAATATTGATGTTAGTGCCAAATTCAAAGCTTGCTTTAGAACGCTTATAATAGAAATACAGTCATTAAGTCCAGGATCACTATCTGCCAACAATCTTAACTGCCACTGTAATTCTTTATATTCCACTAAAGTTTCCCAAAGTTCTCCTTGGGGTTTCAGACAAACTTGTTCGAGTGCTGCAAACTTAAAGGTGTTGTGGCCTGCACAATCCTTAGAATGCTTAAATAAGGCATTATTTTCATTACATTTTTTAATGTCATAACAATGTTCGTAAATCCTTTTGTGCAGGGTCCTTTTGGTTTTGCCTATGTAAAATGCATCACACTTTGAACATAGACTAATATAAACTACACCCTTAGAATTACAGTTGCTGTTCAGGGACAAATAAATAGTATTATCACAAATTTTAACTGTGTTACCTACGAAAACGTGGCCACTGCCCATATTTATTCAAATTAAAACTATTGGAGGATGTTTCATTGAGAATAAAATAGTCTTTATGTTTCTCAAAGTTGTCTTTGAAATTCTTTCCTCTTTTGTATATGAATTGTGGGTGGATCCCTAAGGTTTCTACTGATCCTTGGTCGAAACTTAAAATACTCCAATTATTTTGCAAAATTCTTATTATGCCTTTACTACCAGGGAAATACTTCAAAACAAAGACTGTCTTAAAAGGATCATCTCTGTTGTCAGTGGCAGCTGGTGCAAAATTCATATCAATTCCTAAAAGTATTTTAAATCTCTGATGTCTCTGTGTTTTAACTTCATTCCTCACTTGGTTCCACAGGTTGGGTGGCTAACCTCTCTCAAAAAACATATGTGCTAGGGTGTCACACTGAATATCAAATTCATCATCTTCCAAAATTATCCTGGCCAACCTAACAAAATAAGACCCTTTTTCTGAAATAAGGGATGACAGCTATTGAAGTATAGATAAGAATTAGAGAAAGTTGGCTTCCTAAAAATGTTTGAAGTAATACCTCCACCCTCTTTTTTCTCCAGTAGAACATCAAAAAAGTTAATACTATTGTTTGAACAATGATAAGTAAACTTTAAAACTTCAGTAGTAGAATTTATGTATCTAAAAAAATCTTCAAGCAAATCAGAAGTAATGTTCCAAAGAAGAAAAATATCATCCATAAAATAGCCATAAAATGTCAAACAATTATTGAACTTAGAATTGAATATGTATTTATTTTCCCAGGAGAGCATTACTAGGTTGGCGTATATGGGTGTGCAAATAGCATCCATAGCAACCCCCATTGTTTGGTTAAAAAGCTTCCCTTTAAAATATATAAAATTATTGTGCAGTACTAATTCTATTAATTTAGTAACAAGATAATCCAAAATTAAGCAGGAATCCCAGTACTGATGTAAATACTAATCCAAAACAAAATAAAAAATGGAACACCAGCAGCCTAAAAAAATGTAGAACTTTAATAACAAAACAAAAAACTTGGAGATAAAAACAGTCATAGTTTAGAGCTTTCATCATATATAAAATACATCAGAGGCATGAAACAGGATGTAAAAACAATTTTTAAAGGAAATTCATAAAACACCCCCAAAAACACATAATCAGGTGACAGGGACCACTAAAGCCCAGGAAAATCTTAAAGAGACAGTAAGTATGGAATGAATAACACTATTTACAACTTAGAAGCTCTCATTTTACTTTCACTGATAATAGAAATGCCACCATTAATCCCTGGTAAATGTGTGGCATATAATCTAAGTTGTCATTTCACAGTGCGATAATTTGTTTTTCCAGTCCCCTGTGTTGACAGCTGCTTGTACTTGTTCCAAAATAAAAAAAAACTTAAATCTTTTAAAACCTAGACAGGATAGGGAATGCCTAGCAAGGACACTCTTGCTGTCAGCCTTCTGTATACTATAAATGTGCTGATAGATTCTGTTATTGAAGGCATTGTTGGTTTTGCCTACATAAAACATTTGACATTGAGTGCAAATCTCAATGTACACCACCCTTTCAGTATAGCAATAACATTTGCCCCATTTTGCATGTTTCATGATAATGTCCACTGCTGCTGTTTTTTTTTTTCTTTTCTTTCTCCATTCTCTCTATTTCTGTTCAGTTTTTAAAAAATGTAGGCAATGCAAGAAAAAAAAAAGCCTGGTTAAAAGAGGATGACAAAATAAATAATTAATGTACTTTTCCTCATTCTTGCATGGGGAAATGATTGGATTAAGGACCTTAGAATGATTTGGTAACAAGTTTAAGAATAAGCAGGTAAATGAAAAAGAATATTGAATATTATGAGGCTTTTTTTTCTAGCAAACACATGTATGCTCAATAGCAATTCTGTAGCTGGTCTTCATGTTTCCATGGAAACAATTTGATAAAGAGAAACTGACTACAGTCTGGTGGAGACTGATTGGCTGAAGAAAAAACAACTGAGAAGAGAAATTGGCTAGGAGATAATGTTCTCTGAAAGCATTCAGAGTTTTTTCTCAGCGGGGAGAGATATAAAAAAAGACAAAACCAATTAACACTTAGAGGGAAGCACAGGCTACACCATGCATCTTAGCATGCTTAAACTTTCTTTTAGGTTAACTCATGTCTGTGAGTATGGCTCTCAGATTGGGACTTTTGTTCCTATTAAGAGGGTAAAACTTTAGTATTTGAAGATGTACATAGCTCTGTGTGTTAGTATTAAGCTAATAAGTTTTAAGGAGGTATTGGGGTGTGTTTTTTTTTCTTGTTTGAGGGCTTTCAGTAAAACAAAAAGTTTTGTTAGATATGGCTCAAATGGATATGACAAGAAATAACTGTATAAAAGTTCAACCTGTCAAACAGTGTATGCATGTAACACAAAGTTGGAACTAGACATTTAACAAAAAAGGTGTTATACATAAAAGGTGGGAATAATAACTTTTTAATGCAATGATGCTTTCTGTAATGTCTTTAAATATTAATGGGATCACAGATAAATACAAAAAAGAAAGAGTAGTGAACTATATTAAAATGTAGAGTGCAAATAGTTATGTTACAGGAGACACACTTAGAAAGAACTGAACTGTGAATTTGATAAAGGTTTTCAGGATGGTTATTCAGCACAATACCTGGGACAAAGAAAAAGAGGAGTACTTATATTAATTGCAAGAGGAGTTCCAATAGTGATAAAAGAGGATAAAAAAGATAAAAAAGATAATAATGGCAGCTTTGTAGCGCTAAGGGGCTACTTTCAAAGGAGGAGGATTACACTGGAATGTATTTATATTCCACCTAAAACTGCTATAATGGAGTTTAAGAAAATTCTGGGAGAAAAGTCAGTTTTTAGCAAGGAATATTACTTGTAGGTGGGGACTGGAATTTGATTTGAAACACTGAAGATGTGTCTGGGGGGGGGGGGTGCCCATAAGGGAAAGTATAACAAAGGAGAGTACATTTTTGAAGAAATTTATGAAAATATTTGGCATGGAAGATGTGAATTCAGTAATAGGAGACCGGACTGAATTTACATATTATTCCCCAAGATATAAAAATTGGGCTAGGCTAGACAGAATTTACATTTCACAGGAACATATGCATTTAATTGAAGGTCTTGATACGCACTCTATAACTATTTCAGATCATGTGCCAATAATAACTAAAATAAAAACCCAGGGTAATGAAATTGAAATGAGACACTGCTGCTTTCCCACCTACCTGTTGAAAAGAGAGAAATTTAAGGAATGTGTAGTGGAGATTACTGAGGAGCTATTAGGATAGAATTTCTTCTGAAAATATAGCTAGGGAGTGGGATAAAATTAAGGTGAAGTTTAAAAATAGGGTGGAAATGAAAGGGAGCTATGGTTAAGAAGTAACAAGAATTATTTAGAGGGACAGACAAATATTAAAGTATTACAGAGTAGGGGGAAACTCACAGAACAAGAAGAGGATCAACTGCAGAATGCTAAGCAGAAAATAAGGGACTACCTCAATAATATGCATGAGTTTAGAAAGATTGTTGTTAAGCCATTGTTTTTTGATAATAAAAGTAGAGCACGACTTTTAGCAGAACGACTCAGGCAACAGAAAGAAGAAAGGGCTGTCGCCAACCTTAGGGAGCCTTTAACAAGGAAGATAACTAGAGATCCTGTAGGGGTATTAGAAATATTTCAGAAATTCTATGAAAGTCTGTATAAAGAAGAGAAATATGGAAATCAAGAAAAGATACAAATGGAAATGTTTATGGAAGAATTAAATATGCCAAGGTTAAAGGTAGATGAGGCTCAATTACCAACAGTTAAGATAGGAGGAGATGAGATACAAATTGTGACATATAACCAATCTACAGGAATGTCCTCTGAAATAGATGGTATTCCTGTGGAAGATTAGAAGTTAGGAGGGAAAAACAGTATTTTAGGAGGAGGAGAAGTAACAACTTCCTGGAAGAAAACAGAGGTAGCTGTAATATCTAAAGAGAGTAAAGCTCCATCAGACCCAGTTTTATACAGACCCATTTCGATACTAAATCATGATTATAAAGTGTTCATGTCTATAATGGCAAAAGAATGACAAACGTAATGCTAAAATTGATATATATGGATCAGTGTTGTTTTGTGTAGAACAGCCGACTATTTGACAACATTAACAGAACACTGATGATCCAGAGGAAGCAGAATGTAAGAACATACCATTGTTGTTGGTGGGTCTTGATGCAGAAAAAGCATTTGACAGAGTAAGCTGGGACTTCATGAGCAGGGCAATGGAAGCATTTGCATTTCCTGAAAAAAATATAAGGTTGATTAGGAGGATATATGAGGGATCTGAGGGGAAAATTAAAGTGGGTGGGGTCTTCTCTGATAATTTCTGCTCGAGCAGAGGAACCAGGCAGGGATGTCCTCTTTCCCCTTTGTTATTTGTATTATATTTAGAACCACTGGCAAAGAAAATAAGGGACTCAGAAATTCAAGGATACAATTGATATGGTTGTCAAGAAAAGCTGGCTCTTTTTGCAGATGATATTATGTTATACCTGACAAAACCAGAAAGAGACATTATAGTGTTGTGGAACATTTTGAGACAGTTTCAAATCTTTTCAGGATACAAAATTAATGAAGCTAAAACAAAGGCAATAGCAGTAAATTATGTACCCACACATGAATTGGTTCAGCAATATTCATATTTATGGGGGCGTGATAAAATGAAGTATTTAGTGGCAGCTAAGGATATGTAGGAAGAGACTAAATAAAAGATAATACAAAAGCTGATAAAAAGGAAGCTTTGTTATATGGATATGGATAGTACGATACAAGCAGTCAAAATGTTTTTAGACCCTTTAGTCTTATACACAGGTCAGGCAATGTTTTATTAACCAGAGGAGAAGTTGTGGATAGCAATTAATAAAGAGCCAAAGGACTTTACCTAGGAGGGGAAGATGACAAGAGTGAAGTGGGATAAGCTTACTCTTCAAGTAGAACAAGGTGGATTGGGATTACCCAATCTGAAGGGGTATTTCAGCACTACACATTTAAGTTTCCTATACATAGCACAAGCAGGAAACTATAATTCAGAGTGGAATGGGATGATGTTGAAACAGGGAGGAAGGTCAAGAAACAAGGAGAGACTGGAATTTTGGATGCAGTCCTTTAAGGAGAATAACAATAATCCTACAGAATATTATATCCATAAAGTAGAAGAAAGTATTCTAAGAACTAAGCTAACACGGGAATGGAGAAAGGAAATTCTGCTGATAGGGGTGACTGCAATTAGGGATATAGACAATAGACATGAGTGGGCTGGAATTTATTGGAGAAAACTGGCAAAGGAACCAAGGTATTGGGAGGAAATAACTAGAGAGGGAAAGGTAATAGAATGGGAAGAGGCAAATAATTTATTTGGACTGCAGGTTAGAAATTACCTTCCCTATTAAGGATTGATATCAGAGTATAGGCAAAGAGAAAGAAATAGGTGGTCTTAAATAAAGTAAAAGCACTGGAAGAGTTTTTAGTACAATCTAGAACAGAAGTTGCCATTACAAAAGGAATAATTAGTAGAGCATATAAAATATTGCATGATGACTATAAGAATCAATTAGAGGAGGTTAGGAATGACTGGTAAAAGAGATTAGATAAGCAATTCATACAGAAACATGGGAGGTTATATGTATGTCTCCCCAATATGCAACAAAATCTAGAAGATTTCGGATTTTTACTTGGAAATGTTTACATATATATTTTTATAATCCAAGTAGACTCCAGGGAATTTTTCCTGAGGTAAACAGCAAATGTTGGAGGCATGACAAGGAAGAAAGTGGTACTTTTGAACATATTTTCTGGGAGTGGGGTGGGTTGGTAGAATTTAAGAATTTTCTGCAGGATGCACTGTCAGAGATGCTAGCTGGGCAGATTGGTGTGATGCTGGAGATGTTTTTTCTGAGCTATGATACAGGATTGGAATTGCCTAGACATGGTAAGGCCTTGCTGTGTCTAATTATGGTGGCTGCCAAAAAATGAATTACTAGAAAGTGGAAATCAAAATCTAAACCAACTATATTAGAAGTAGTGACTATAGTAACAGAGATAAAACAACTGAAATTCAGATTTTCAGAAAAGGGTAGGAGCAAACTACATATGAACAAATGGGAATTGTGGGAACAATACATATAGGGGAGGAATGAGGTTTAAAAAAGGCAGGAGTTAAATGAGCTACGTAATGTCTGACTGAAAATGATTGGGTAAATTATAAGTGATGTATAATGTTTGCAACTGGGAGCATGTCAGTATGGTTTGTGATGTAAAATACTTGCAACTTGGATTGTGCTGGTGTGGTTCATTTTCATTTATATAAATATATGACTGCTTATGTCATAAGTGATAGTTTAATAAAGATGTTTCTTGTTTTAAAAAAGGGCAGCAATTGAATAATTTATGTAATGTTGCTTAGGTTATATGACATTTAACAATATATGTGCAGTGTAATGCTGTTAATGCTAATTTAATACAACTTGATTACTTTTGTATAAATGTAAATTTGCCTATGTCACATGATAATTCAATAAAGGTGTTTACAAAATGAGCTATGTTAATGTTTGACTGAAAATGATTTAGTAGCTTATAAGTGATGTATAATGTTTGCAATTGGGAGTATGTCAGTATGGCATGTGATGTAAAATGCTTGCAACTAGGATTGTGTTGGTGTGGTTTGTTTTCATTTATATAAATGTATGATTGCTTATGTTGTAAGTGATGGTTTAATAAAGATGTTTCTTTTTAAAAAAGGTCAGGAATTGAATAATTTATGTAATGTTCCTTAGGTTATATGAGCTATAGCAATATATGTGAAGTATAATGTTTGTTAATGTTAATTTGTTAATACAGTGTGATTACTTTTGTATAAATGTAGATTTGCCTATGTCACAAGTGATAATTCAATAAAGGTGTTTAAAAAATGAATGGTGGTTGCTCCAGTAAAAAGCTGCAATGAGACATATCCTTCTGCCATCATGAAGCTGTAAAAACACTAAGAACCATGAAAAACACAGCAAAGCAGGGCATAAAATAAAGTACCAAACCACAACCCTGTGAACTCGGGGTAGCCCAGCAGAAGTTGTACAACCACAGACTTAAATGAAATGAAGTAGCTTTTATTTCAAAAATTTTAGGTTAAGTGCTTTATTCCTATTAATCCAAGGACTTCATCAGAACTGACAAAACAAAGAAGTTCTTACCCATAAATACATTCACCAGTTAAAATCACATGATCAAAGCACACTTAATTAATCTCTCAAGTATTTAAATTATAAACATTGATGTGCTCATTTAAAGACATTCCCAAAAAGTTAAAAATAAGCAAGGTAATCTTTGTGTGAATGTTAAAAAGCAGATATAAAAGAATAATGTATATAACACAGCAATACAATGATAAAATGAACCAACAAAAGTGTATAAATTCCTGTTCGAATATTTAAATATTCAAAGTGACCCTGAATGAACCAGAGGGATCAATGGAGAGAATGGAACCTGACCCTGCCGCCTCAATATGGCAGAGGAGTATGAGAGAACAGTGGGTCGAGGAAGATGAGTCATTACTGATACTAACTAATGGACATATGAGTAATAATGACCATGAACGCTTGTGTGCAATAGTGACCAATACATATGGAGATTTTAAAGTTTACCATTTTAGTGAATTTCAGGTTGACTTGCAACATGCAATTATTTTGCTAAGAGTCTGTCATTTGGGCCAAACAAAAAAGCTAACATGAGAAATATTATGATGGACATTAAATTGTTTGTTAGGAATTTAAACTTTAATGTTATGTTTAATGATTTATCTGTTGCAATGTCAAGTCTTAGAGGTTCCAACACATTTAATCCCCTGTTGCACTCCGTTTTGCAGTTTTTTGAAAAAAGTATGCAAACTGGATTTAAAGAATATATTAGGGAGTAATCATGCACATTGTGCAAATAACATTACAAAAATGAGATAAATATCCTGGAAACAATAAAATCTAATGACATTAGAATTATGAAGCCCGATTGGGGGGGTGGGGCAGGCTAGTAACTATGGAGAAAATGGATTACTTAAATAGAATGTATTTAATATTGGCTAAAGACACATATAGACAAGTTTCTAAGAATGAGCTAACTATTGAATATAAAAAGATTCAGGCTCAGTTGAACAATATCTTTATACAACAACAAATATCTATTGAACAGTTTAATTATTTGAATGTAATAAGTCCTATGGTACCTACAATCGTTGGGATGCCAAAAATTCATAAAAATGTGGACAACTCCTCAGTGCATCCAATCATTGATGCTCATGGATCTATTAACATATACATATGCAAAATTCTTGGATGAAAGTTTAAAAATGTATGTACAGCAAAAACATCATATTTGTAGGGATTCTTGTGATTTCTTGAGTAAAATAAACTATATATATATATATATATATATATATATATATATATATATGCAGAAAGCACAAGTACCACTCTACAGATATTTATTAAGCACTTTTTTCATCTAAAATAGATTTTAGACTTCTTCAGAATAAAATTACAAAGAAATCACTGACTTCAAATACACAATTCTCCCCTCTCATTGGTCAAACACTCACATAGGGACACTCCCTTTATGTGCTCTTAAACAAAACTCACTTATTTAAAA
Organism: Protopterus annectens; assembly: GCF_019279795.1. NCBI lineage: Eukaryota > Metazoa > Chordata > Ceratodontiformes > Protopteridae > Protopterus > Protopterus annectens. The sequence goes on from NC_056731.1 coordinate 1,149,806,215, forward strand.
CTAAGAATATATAAACCAATACCACAGCATAAAAATATGTAAAATATGAAATATAAAAAATAAGTAATAGATTATAAAAAAAATACACAAATTTTAACTTTAGCAAAAGTCCCATGGACATTCTGTCATTAAGCACAGGTGGTTCACAGGCATTGGTTTTAATCTGCCACTTCAACTCTTGATACTCTAGGAAATCATCAGTGGGTCCCCCTCAAGGGCCAATGTCCACATGGTCAATAGCACAAAATATAAACTTGTGAGTGGAATAGATTTTAATATGTTTATAAAGGGCATTATTCTCATTTTTATGCCCTATATCATACATGTGCTGATACATCCTTTGTCTGAAAGCCTTCTTGGTCTTCCCCACATAAAAACTGTCATGGGACTGGCACAGAGCCACATATACCACATCCTTGGAGTAGTAATAGTATTTTTAGATGGTTTAATAAAACCAAAATTCTTGACTTTAATTTTCTCCTTATTATCTATAAATAGGCACTGTGGGCATTTCCCACATTTATGATTTGTTCGATTTTGTGCTGTTTTTTCATATATATATCTAATAACTGTACATTTTTGACAATTGACAATCGATTTAAATGATTCATATACTGTAATTCCACATAACACTGGTATACAATTATTTACTGATTATTTATTCAGGAAAGGAGTTAAACAAGATAAAATCAACCTCTATGAAGAATTGTTAGAGATTGTACTAAAAAGTAATTACATCCTGTTTGAAGGTCAATATTTTTTACAACAGGAAGGAATGGCAATGTGATCAGTTTGTGGTTCCTTATTTGCAAATATAGTGATGTTTGAATGTGAGAACAATTTCTTATTCAATAATCAAATGTTCAAGTAATTTAAGTTATATATAAGGTATCTTGATGACATATTTATAGTATGGAAAAATAGGAAGGAAAAATATCATCAATGTTAGAATATATCAATGGAGCCACTAACTTCCTGAGTTTTACGCATGAAGTAGGGGAGAAGAGTATAGCATATTTATAGATGTCTGGCTGGCAAAGGATGAGCCAAACAAATGTTACACCTCTAGAATTTATAGAAAGACAACTTACTCCACTGTTTTTTACATTATTGTAGTTCTCACCCTATGAGTAAAAAAAAGAGCTGTCATCAAGGGGCAGTTCATGCAAGCAACACATATGACTTCAGTATATGAGCAGTTTTTAGAGGAATGTCACCTGTTAAAAAATATGTTTAGTAAAATGGACTACCCGGATATTTTTGTAGACAATTTAATGAATGAGGTAATAAACAAAAGGAAAAATAATCACTTCATCCCCATTTTAGCCAGCCATAAAGAGACAAGTGAATTACTGAGAGAGGGTTTGAATGTTACTCAATATGGTAAATTTAAGTTTCCTTATCACCACCTACAATGTGGACAGCAATATAATTAAATTGATTATTTGTAAAAACTGGACAATAATGGATGATGACAGGCCGGTTAAAGCTAAGTTGGTGGATAAACCTATAATAATGCACAAAAGAAGGTACAAATCTTAAAAACATATTTGAGACAACAAATGACAAAACCTTACTAAAAAATGGTAAGATGAGCAAATGTGGGAGTTACAATTACACATCAATACTAGTGAAACATTCTTGATTAATGAAGAGTCTACGAACACCCTTATGAGATCAGAAAGAAAAAAATGCACATTTTAACCATATACATGAAAACTCAGGACATGATTTTAAATTTACAATATTAGAAAGAGTAACACCAAATCCAAGAGGAGGTCTGTAGATATTACATCTTGAAAAAAAAAGAACTGTTTTGGCAAGTTTATTAAAATGTTAGTAGTTGGCCAGGGTTGTACGAAATAGCATTTATTTCCTGCTTGTTAAAATTAAAAACACAAACAAGGTAGCATTTAAGTAATATGAGCAATGGAAATGTGTTACTTTAAAAAGGGAATAACTGGTTATAGAGAATGTATATAATGAACATAACTTTAATGAATGTGTAGCTACAGCTTTTTGAAAGGTTTAAATTAGTTTTATTAGTCTTATTGGTCCTTTAAATTTGAACAAGTTTCATTGAGGGTTTGGCAATCATGTAATTTTAAAAATATTTTAAAATGGTTGTTTTAATGAGGTTTTTATCTGATGAAGTCTTTAAACTGTGCTATGAAAGTGCTAATCAGTGATTTGTGGAATAAAAGATATTTGCAGTAATTATAGTTACACGTTCCTCTGTGTGGTTTTACCATTTTGCTTGGTTCATTTTTTTTTGTTTTTGGAGCTCTTGTTTATGGATATGGATAATGAAACACAAGCAGTGAAAATGTCTAGTTACTTTAGTTTTATGTACAGATCAGACATATTTTTATCAACCAGAGGAGAACTTGAAGGAATTTATCTGGGAGGGGAAGATAGCAATTGTTAAGTGGGATAAGTTAATCCTTTCAATTGAACAAGTTAGTTTAGGATTACCTAATTTGAAGGGATATTTCAGAGATATTCAGTTAAAGTTCATATGCATAACACAAGCAGAAGGTTATAATTCAAAATGGAAAGGGATGGTGATGAAACTGGAGTAGGGGGTGGAGTTCAAGAAATAAAGACAGAGTGGGATTTTGGATGTAAATCCTTAAGAACAATAATAAAAAACATACAACATTTTATATTCATAAAGTAGCAGAAAGTATTCTAAGAATGGAGAAAGGAGATTTTCCAGTAGGGATGACTGCAAGAAGCAGCACAGAAAATAGTCAAGAGGAGACTGGAATTTACTTGAGAAACTGGCAAAAGAACCATGTTTTTGGGAGCAAGTAACTAGAGAGGGAAAGATAATAGAATGGGATGAGCCAAGAAGATTTTTGGTCTGCGGGTTAGAGACTGCCTTCCCCTACCAGGGAGTAATATCAAAGTAGAGGTAAAGAGAAAGGGATAGGAAAAAACTAAGTGAAAGACATGGTAGAGTTTTTTAGTTGAATTGTGAATAGAAGCTGCTGCTAAAACAGGTATAATTAGTAGGGCATATAAAATATTACACAATAAATGTAATAATCAATCAAAGGATGTTAGAAAACATTGGAAAAATAAATTGGAAAAGCATTTTAAAAATGAACAATGGGAGGACGTGTATGCATCTAAATTATGCAACAAAGTCCAGAAGGTTCAGGATTTTTTTAGAAGTGTTTGCATTGGCATTTTTATACCCCAAGCAACCTCAAAGAATTTTTTCCTTGAGTAGATAGACTTCAAAGAATTTTTCATTGAGTAGATAGCAGATGTTGGAGGTGTGGTGAACAAGAAAGATGTAACTGGAAACATATGTTTTGATAGTGTAATGAGCTGGCAGTTTTTATAAATTCCCTACAGAGTACTGATAAGAAATATTGGTTAAGCAAATGGTTGTAGCTAAGGAAATGATTCTTTTCAGTGGGGACACAGCATCTGAACTGCCTTCACATAGTAAGGCATTATTAAGTTTAATTCTGTTGGTTGCCAAAAAAATAAAATACTAGAAAATGAAAACCAAAGTCTAAACCAACTATATTTGAAGTACTGAATATTATTAAATAGATAAAAGAGGGATCTTCAGAAAAGGGAAGGAGCAAATTACATAGAAGGAGGGTTGAGGTTTAACAGAAGGCAGGAATTGAGCAAATTATGTAATGTTTGACTCATGATAGGCATAAAGAAAAAATATGCTAAAAAAGAAAACAAAATAAAAAAAGAAAACAAAAAAAAATAATTTTTTAAATTTTCGCGGACTTCGCGCATGCGCAGTAGTCCCGACTACCGTCGGGCTATGCGCATGCTCAAGGCAGTCCGGCAGGACCCACAGAGGGACGCAAGGAGATGTCTGTGCACTTTAAAGTGCACAGACACGCTGAGAGGATACAACGCATCCGGACTGCAGCAGCCAGAACACACTCGGGAGGGGAGCTTGGGATCTCGTCGTCGGGAAGGAGCTTTACTGGGATCTCGCGGGTCTTTGAGAGTATTGCGCGGGCAGGATATGGTATGGAGAACAGACAGGTAAGTCTATGGTGCATATTACGTTATGTGTTGGTGCTTGGAACTTGAGGTGTGTGTGTGTGTGTGTGAAAATGCCCCTGGAGCTCATGGTGGTGTGGTAGGGAATACCTCAGGCTTGAACCCTGTACCCTGTATGCAGGTGTTAAAGACTTGAGTTCCCTACCCACCACCATTTGTAAAAAAATTGCAGATTTTTGCCTCATATTTGATCTGAGCTGTTCCTCATAATATCTGTGGTTTGTAAATGTTGCAATCCTTGATATTTGATGGTGTAGTAGTAGCATTGTTACCTCACAGCTGCAGGTTCTCAGGTTTGATTCTTGGCTGGGGTTCCTTCTTTGTGGGGTCCGTATCTTCTCCCTGTGTTTGTGTGGGTTTGCTTTTGTGTCCTCCCATGTTACAAAGACATGTCTGCATTATTTCTTCCTGGGCCTCTGCTGAAAATTGTTTTTTTGTTCCAAGTCAGACTGTCCTGATTAACAAATGTTAAATAAAATTGACAGGCATTTGAATTTCAGACTTCAGGTTTCTGAATGTTTAATTCCCTGCAGATTTGATGGTGCAGTGGTAGTATTGTTGCCTCACAGCTATAGGTTTTCTGGTTTGATTCTTGGTTGGGGTGGCTTCTGTGTGGAGTCTGCATCTCCTCCTTGTGTTTGTGTGGATTTCCTCTGGTGCCCTGCCATTTTACAAAGACGTGTCTGCAGTATTAATCCCTGCGTCTCTGCTGAAAATTGTTTTTGTTCTGTCCGCAGTAAAATTGACCGGCATTTGAATTTCAGACTTCAGGTTTCTAAATGTTTAATTCCTTGCAGATTTGATGGTGCAGTGGTAGTATTGTTGCCTCACAGCTATAGGTTTTCTGGTTTGATTCTTGGTTGGGGTGGCTTCTGTGTGGAGTCTGTATCTCCTCCTTGTGTTTGTGTGGATTTCCTCTGGTGCCCTGCCATTTTACAAAGACGTGTCTGCAGTATTAATCCCTGCGTCTCTGCTGAAAATTGTTTTTGTTCTGTCTGCAGTAAAATTGACCGGCATTTGAATTTCAGACTTCAGGTTTCTGAATGTTTAATTCCTTGCAGATTTGATGGTGCAGTGGTAGTATTGTTGCCTCACAGCTATAGGTTTTCTGGTTTGATTCTTGGTTGGGGTGGCTTCTGTGTGGAGTCTGCATCTCCTCCTTGTGTTTGTGTGGATTTTCTCTGGTGCCCTGCCATTTTACAAAGACGTGTCTGCAGTATTAATCCCTGCGTCTCTGCTGAAAATTGTTTTTGTTCTGTCCGCAGTAAAATTGACCGCATTTGAATTTCAGACTTCAGGTTTCTAAATGTTTAATTCCTTGCAGATTTGATGGTGCAGTGGTAGTATTGTTGCCTCACAGCTATAGGTTTTCTGGTTTGATTCTTGGTTGGGGTGGCTTCTGTGTGGAGTCTGCATCTCCTCCTTGTGTTTGTGTGGATTTCCTCTGGTGCCCTGCCATTTTACAAAGACGTGTCTGCAGTATTAATCCCTGCGTCTCTGCTGAAAATTGTTTTTGTTCTGTCCGCAGTAAAATTGACCGGCATTTGAATTTCAGACTTCAGGTTTCTGAATGTTTACTTCCTTGCAGATTTGATGGTGCAGTGGTAGTATTGTTGCCTCACAGATATAGGTTTTCTGGTTTGATTCTTGGTTGTGGTGGCTTCTGTGTGGAGTCTGCATCTCCTCCTTGTGTTTGTGTGGATTTCCTCTGGTGCCCTGCCATTTTACAAAGACGTGTCTGCAGTATTAATCCCTCGTCTCTGCTGAAAATTGTTTTGTTCTGTCCGCAGTAAAATTGACCGGCATTTGAATTTCAGACTTCAGGTTTCTGAATGTTTAATTCCTTGCAGATTTGATGGTGCAGTGGTAGTATTGTTGCCTCACAGCTATAGGTTTTCTGGTTTGATTCTTGGTTGGGTTGGCTTCTGTGTGGAGTCTGCATCTCCTCCTTGTGTTTGTGTGGATTTCCTCTGGTGCCCTGCCATTTTACAAAGACGTGTCTGCAGTATTTAATCCCTGCGTCTCTGCTGAAAATTGTTTTTGTTCTGTCCGCAGTAAAATTGACCGGCATTTGAATTTCAGACTTCAGGTTTCTGAATGTTTAATTCCTTGCAGATTTGATGGTGCAGTGGTAGTATTGTTGCCTCACAGCTATAGGTTTTCTGGTTTGATTCTTGGTTGGGGTGGCTTCTGTGTGGAGTCTGCATCTCCTCCTTGTGTTTGTGTGGATTTGCTCTGGTGCCCTGCCATTTTACAAAGACGTGTCTGCAGTATTAATCCCTGCGTCTCTGCTGAAAATTGTTTTGTTCTGTCCGCAGTAAAATTGATCGGCATTTGAATTTCAGACTTCAGGTTTCTGAATGTTTAATTCCTTGCAGATTTGATGGTGCAGTGGTAGTATTGTTGCCTCACAGCTATAGGTTTTCTGGTTTGATTCTTGGTTGGAGTGGCTTCTGTGTGGAGTCTGCTTCTCCTCCCTGTGTTTGTGTGGATTTGCTCTGGTGCCCTGCCATTTTACAAAGACGTGTCTGCAGTATTAATCCTCGTCTCTGCTGAAAATTGTTTTAGTTCTGTCCGCAGTAAAATTGATCGGCATTTGAATTTCAAACTTCATGTTCTTCAGAATACATAGTAGCACAACCTTTTTTCTAGCAATTTTCTAAGTTTATAAGATGAATATTTTAAATTTGTCCCTATTTTGGGACTGTATTCCCCCATTATTGGCTTCGTCCAGGTTTTTGTGCTAAGGTTGACAGCTATGGCAAGAACTGAATTCACTGAATATGGACTGTAGAATTGTGCATATTTACTGATAAAGGTGCACTGTAGAATTGTGCATATTTACTGATAATGGTGGACTGTAGAATTGTGCGTGTTACTAATAATGGTGGATTGTGGAATTGTGCATATTTACTAATAATGGTGGACTGTGGAAGTCTGAGTAGACTTTTTTATGATAAATGTTCTCAACTGGGCAGTTTTGCCATTATGGGTGCATATGTTTTGTTTCATTGCTTACTGGAAAAATGTTCAAAACAAATTTAAAACACCCTCTAACAAGTGTACTGTATTGTACAAGGAATATAATTTTTAGTACAATGAGGAAGGTGTATCAAAGAACACATGTATGTTTCATATGCAAGGGGCCTATGACTCGAAAACAGCCCAGAATTAATCTTTATCTGCCACTGGCAAAATGTATTTTCTTTGAATGTGGGTTTCAATGCTGTTTCAATGAATGTGAGTTTCAAGGGCAGAGAAGTTTTAATGCTAAGTTTTCATTGTGAGACTGCATTGCTTTGTTTAACAGATGACTTAATGTTTGTGCTGTAAAATACAAAATAAAACTTTCAAATGAAGTCCAATCATTGAAGTAAAGCAGTATGCACATTAGTGTGTTTATGGTAAATGGAGTGAAATGGCCAAGTAATGGTTAATTGGAATGGCTGCAGAGGCTCCAGTTCAACCATTATTTTGTGGGGGGGGGGGGCAGCAAACTCAGACAGGCCCAGCTGAACTATACCTCCCAACTGTCCAGATTTTCAAAGAATGAATAGATTTTTGCTTCTTATTTTTGGTTTGTTGTTCATAAAATTTGTAGTTTTAATTCCTAAATGATTTGCCAGAAGTCACTAAATAATAAGTTTCAGACTTCATAACCTTCATAAAAATGCATGTTAAAGTAAGAGCCGTTCTATCAACTGTCTCAATTTATACAAGAGCAATTTTTAGTACTGTTTATATGTGCCCCCAATATATTTGGCCTTGTTCAGATTTACTGCATTAACAGGTTGAGAGGTACATGCAAATAAATTGCTTTATAGAATTAGGCATAGCCAACCTCTCAACTGTCCGCAATTTTGGCTCAAAATGTTGCTCTTCCCCTAATAATCCCTCTGCAAAATAGCAATTTTGGAAGAAAACATGGAGGGTTTACAATTAAGAAATAACTGTAATAATCAAAGTTATAGATTACTTAAAATGCATGTAGATTCTTTTATTTTGTCAGCTGCTCAAGGTAGCAGTACTAATATTAAAGTGTCCCTTCTTTGACAGGTAGAAGCTGTATTGTGTGTCTATTTTATATTTTTGCATCACATTTTTGGTCCATTTTTCATAAAATTGTGTTTTTGGCAAATTAGTGACAAATCACTAAAGACTGAAGTTAGAAAATGACAGACATTTGAGTTTCAGATTTTATACCCTTCAGAATATTCATACTAATGCAAGACCTATTCTATTATCTTTCTAAGTTTATTAGAGCAATATTTAAAAATTGTCCTTATTGTTGTGCCTTTGTCCCACTTCTGTGTATGGCTTTGTCCAGATTTCTTGCTCTTGAGGTTGAGAGGTATGACAAATGTGTCAGGGCCATCACAGTCAGCCAAAGAGATTTCAAATTGTGACATGCTTGTTGCACCCCACTCCCCCATGTAGTGACTCTGGATGTGTCCAAGCAAGGCAAGGAGTAGTTGTATCTAACTTGGATGGGGAGGACACACTGCATAAGTACTACAGTGGCTTTTCATCTGTCCTTGATTTTGCAGAATGGTCTGGTTTCTGTCATATTTTTGTACTGTTGATTTATGCTTATTACTCAGATTTATGCTTATTACTCAAAGTGCCTGTTGCTCTGTGTTTAAGTAGCAATGCTTTAATGACCATAAGGTAAGCTTGTCTGACATCGTAAGATGCAAGTAAGCTTTAATAAGCATACTGTTAAAGAATTGCCAACATTGAAAGCCTTTCTGTTGTTGCCATGCAGAGAATACTTGACTAGATAATGTATAAGCCTTGGGTATTAAAGGACAGGATTCCATTATTTTAAAAGCTCATTACACTTGTTGGAGACTTCCAGTCATCTCTACAGACTTTACCCGTAAACTAAACAGAATGCCAATCATGTGTGGTCCATAACCTGTACAGTAATCCTTTAAGCAATGTATCTTGAGCTTGTTTCTTGTTTGCTTTTCATTTTTACTTTTATCATGTTTTCCCCATGAAACAAGTTGTCAGGCAGCAGGTCTTTTTGGATAAGAAACATTTTTACAAGTGGGGCATCACATAGATTTCTACTTTCAGCATGTTGCTTGGTACTTTAATAAAGCTGAATATATTATAATTAGAACTGCAGTGCAAGGAGAAGTGGTTTGAGTTGAGTGCTTCTGGTTTTTCTTATACTTGATTTTGACTGGCATTCCAGTAATGTATTTAAAAAGTAATTTATTTTTTCATGCCTCACAACCTTTTGTTTCCATCTAGATAATAAGTAAGCTGTCATGCAGCCAATGCATTGAAATATTTTTATTCTTCTACACTTATTTTTGTCTTGATTGGACTTTCATAATGATGGTTTGCCACCCAGGGCAGCGTATTTAATTAAAGTTAGTTTTTTCTGGTTTTGTGCATAGCTCCTCCCCTTTATGGTTGACCACACCCCTTCCATTTGACCCCACCCATTCAGCGTCTCCTGCAGCCCCCCCTGTGATTTGAAGTCACCAGCCGCCACTGAAAATACATGTTAAAAGAAAAATGTTAATATGGTTCATTTTCCTTTCTCTTAATGTATATTTGCTTATGTCTTAAGTGATAACTTAATGTTGAGTCTTTCGGCTTTTCCCGGTTAGGGGTCGCCACAGAGGAACTCCGATCCGCTAATGATTGGCAGTAGATTTTTATGTGCCGAGTTGCCGGCACTGACGCACAACCTTCAACGAAGGTGCGTCCATTCACGCATGTCTCCACACAGAAGACGGTCTAGCTGAGAATCGAACAGGACAACATCTTACTGTGAGGCTACAATGCTAGGTGTTAAAAAAGTAAAAAAGGGCAGGCCTTAGAAGCAAAATTTGAGACAGACTTGCAATAATAGTTTGTCAAACCCAGGCAAGCCTTTATTTGTCTTTTCATCATGGGTCTGTGCCACGTCCATATGTTACCTAAATAAGGAGCTTTTGCCACACTCTATTGTACTTATCTGGACTTGTCAGTTTAGCTTTATGCAGGGAGTCCAGAATTGCCTACAGTTTAGGAAGATGATTTTTCCAGTCCTTGGGGAAAAATAACCACATCATCATGATAGGCTGCCGTATATCTTACATGGGATCTTAAATATCCTGTTCATGAGCCTTTGGAATATCACTGGTGCTCCATGGAGACTAAATTACTTACCTATATAAAGGAATAAACCATTTGTGTAGAAAACAAAATTTTCTCCTTTATCATAGGATCATAGGAGGTTACTAGGCTCATGGCCCTGGAGCCCTTACAAGCCTAGCCAAAAGGTTATCCACAAAAAAGAAACCTGAGCTGCTACATGATGGTCGAATGTGAGGTTGTTAACCTGAATGCCCAGGTCTCTCATCACAGGTTGTGTGCTTAGGTGGCTGCCATTGATGTGGTAATTGGAAGGGGTCAATGTTTTTGCCGAATGGTATGATGATACATTTTTTTGCATTTAGCTTGAGGCCATGACTTTGGCACCATTCATTAATCGCTGTGAGACCCTCTTGCAGTGTTAACATAAGTTGGGGAATCAATGACAGGACCCAACTTAAAGTTGTCTGCAAACCTAGTCAGCCATAGGCCTTTTGTCTTTGCCTGGACCTCTGAAAAATAAATGCCAAACAGTAGAGGTCACAGGACAAATCCCTGGGGAACTCCACTAGTGACAGGTCTGCTATTGGAGGTGGAGGTGCCTATTTTGACTTTGAGGGTTCTGTTGATGAGCCAGTTGGCCACCCACCTGATGACACAGGGATTTACACTAAGTTGTATTAGCTTTTCTATGATGCCCAAGTGGGGTATTGTGTCAGAGGCCTTGGCCAAGTCAAGGTAAGCTGCATGCACTGCCTTTCCCTCATCCAGGGCCTTGGTGACAGTCTCAAAGAAGTTAACCAGGTTAAACAGGCAAGATCTGCCCTTGATGAACCTGAATTGTGTAGGGTGAAGTGCTTGGAGTTCTATTGTATTGTATTGCATTGTCTCTGTTGATGGAGATGGTTGTCACTGGTCTCATTGGTCATTATGGCTGTCTGATGATGATTTGTTAATGCTTTAGTTCTTAATGCTTTGGCTTGGAAGTAGTTAAGCACATGCACTATCTTTGTAGGACTGGCAGCTAACTGATCTTTATATTGTACACTGTTGCAGTAGTGACGACACTTGGGACTTCTGCTGCAGAGGGATGGATGTCCAGCCTGACTTATGGAGTTTTTCTTCCTTCCCTCACGAGGTTGGAGGAAGGATGCCCTCCCACCTCAGCACTGATACATCTACGGTATGACAAATGTCCACCCATGCCTTTTTTCATCCTTTCTTGCCATAGTACAAGAGTGTTCAGGTTTTCATCTGAGTTCCTAAGCATCATTAATCCATCTGCTTGGCCTGGCTTCTAGATTGCAGATAAGTATCCTGTTGGGGAAGGTGTCTTACTGTATATTTGTATCTGCATTTAATGCAGATAATTGAAGTTCTGAAGTGTTACTGAGCTGCTTGGTGTAACCAAAGGTATACAGCTTGATTCCCTCCACCTCCAGTTTCCCTCTGTGTAACCCCGATCAAGTCACTTAACTAGATAGTGTTCCTGGGTTACCTTTGAAAAGGGGCAGTTATGTCCAGTGGACTTACTTATTTAACAAACAGATAAAATAAATATATTTAATTTATATTTAATCTTTCTACACAAATGTTTACTGAACAGCAACTGCCTCTCCTTAACAAAGGACTTTTGTTTGTGCCTGCAAAGCACTCTGATTTTAGTGATGTAGCCCTCGACCTCAGAATGTTTGCTAGAAGTGTTATCCTGAAGACAATCTTTCCAAATGTAGATGCAACTAGATCTTTGAAGAAACCTAGTACATTTGTCCCACATCCTCTGTTGGAAGCTTTTGTCAAAGTATGTGAGGTTGAGATTATGAAAGAACTGAATGAACCACATCCACAGAACTTTTACAATCTGTTCCAGGCTGAGTTTGCAACCCTAACTGAATTGAAGAAGAACAACTCTGATATACAGATATGTTCAGCTGACAAAGGTGGTGCCATTGTGATCTTGGACAGAGAGGCCTATATACGGAGTATGAACTTTTTCTTAGCCGGTGAAGGCATATATAAGAGGATAACTAGATCTGAGATTAAGAATATAACTGCAAGGGTGCATGATACTTTGCATGACTGTTTAATGACTAGGATGATGCCTCAAGAACTTCATGAGTTTTTGATAGTTAATAATCCTGTTGTACCCGTTATGCATGGTCTTCCAATGCAACCTATAGTGTCAAGCCATGGATGGGTAACTGAACATATGTCGATATATGTTGAAAGTCAACTTAGACCCGTTTTGGATACCACTGCTGCAGTACTCAGGGTATACACTATTTTCTTTAGACTTTGTATGAGTGTACTGAAGATGTAGCACACCTGTAGAGATGTCTTATGGTGTCACTAGATATTTGCATGCTCTTTACTATTATACCCAATGGTACTGGGTTTGAATCAGTTAGAAATACTCTTTGCATGAAGAGTGATATGGAAGGTACGCATATTAATTTCATCTGTCTCCTACTTGAGTTGATACTTGAGAGCAATACTTTTTTATTTAATGATGAACTCTGCAAGCTCAGGGTGAAGCGATGGGCATTCCATATGCCAGCAGCTACACCAATATTATGATGGTCAAATGGGAGTATGAATATGTGTTGGAATCCAATCATTTTCCATGTTCATTAAATATTATAAAAGTTTTGTTAGTGACATTTTGTGCTATGGGATGGCCCACTTGATATGTTACATGAATTTATTGTTTATTTAAGTAACAGTACTACTTTTTTCAATTTTAGGGAACAGCATTTCATATATTGCTTAGACTTTTTGGATGTTCACCTCAGAATCGATAATGATGGGAAGATGTGAACTCAATTGTATAGGAAGGACTGTTAGAAGAACAGCCTCATTCATAGAATGAGTATGCATCCAGAATACATATATAAAATTGTTGTCAGTGGCCAGTTCTTAAGAACCTCTAGACTCAATACTCGTGAAGATTTTCTTTTAACTGTGGAGGTCCTGAAGAAGAAGAACTTTACTATGAAGAATTACAGTGAATATGAAGGAATGAAACTTGTTACAGAGTGATGAATGTTAGATCAACTAAAAGCAGACCGTACTTCTCCAGAAGATCTGAGGATACTGACATGCACTGATAGGTGGAAGGTATGAAGGGGCTACCACTAGATTGACTTTCACCTATTCCAATGATATCTGTAATATTGTTAAGAGGAATTGGCAAGTCCTGACATCAGATGACAAAATCAAAGACTTTGTGGGTGATTATTCAAGTTTTTGCTTTAAAAACAGTCTGTCCCTGAAGAGACAAATATATTATGGCCCCAGAAAATGAGAAGACATGAGCTCGGATAGGTGAGGGACTTTTCCTTGCAGAAGCTACAAAGCATGTACTTCAATTTCTAAAAATAATTTTTTTGTGCATCCAGTTTCTGGCTTTAAATATGAAGCTAAATTCTATGCTGATTGTAAAAGTTCTAATCTGACATATATTGCAATGTACTAGTGTTGCATATAATTTAATGTAGGAAAAACAAATTGTTTATTCAAGCAACTTATTTTGAAACATCTTAGCGACATACGTATGGTCAACTCATAGAATGCACTTAGTAAACACATTATAGAGCACTTTGGGCACACTTTTGAATTTATGGTATTACAGTTAATTGCTCTTAATCCAAGGAATGGTGATATAGTGAATATCACCAATGTTACTGAGATGAGATGTTGCTGAGATTAATTTACAAGCTGATAGGTTTCCAGGGCTTAAAAGGTATGTACTTTTAAAACATGCATTGAAAGCACAGAGGTCATACCACTGATGTCATGTAGTTTGGAAGTTTCATTGGTTACTTTGTTTTTTATATATATGGTTTGTAATTAGATCTAAAGGGATGCCATAGTGTGTGAAAGTGCTTAGCATTTTTTATTACACGTATGGTTTTAGCTGTGTTGCCTGGCTTGTCATTTTTCTTGGTTCTTCAAAATATTCTTCTCTGGAGGGACAAAATCATTTTTTGATGAAGTACATACTAAGGAAGAAATACAAAAGTTTGTCAAACAAAAAGTGGGCTGTGAAACAGGAGGAGATCCTGCTTCTTGGACTTCTAGTAATAAAGACCACAGACAGGATGTGCCAATGAAACATTTGCTAATGTTTCAATGCAAAATGCTTGACAGAAGGAAAAAGCACAAGAGTTGACTAGGAGAACTGAGAGTGCATTGGAAATGAAGCAGAGACAGGATCTGGGAGAGGGAGATAAACAGAAATAAAACTAGTAATCTGGAAAATGACAAATGTGGGATTACAAAGCATTAATTATATTTGTGAAACATGACAGAACAGGAAAATCTGGAAATATTGGACTCTTTTGGACTTTGATAAACTTGTAAGGGACTCTAAAGCATATGCCCTACTTCATGTCATTAATGTTCAGAAAAAAACTTAGGAGGGGGGAGGAGGATGGAGAAAGTAAACTGTTAGTAAAACAACATTTTTTTGACAAAAGACAAATTAGTACACTTTTTCTCATTCTAACAGAGAGGAATGACTGGATTAAGCCCTGAGCCTGACCTAGTAACATGTTTTAAGTGAAAATGAGTAAATGAAAAAGAAAATTGAATATTATAAGACATTTTTTTCTAGCATGTTAATGTATGCTAAGTAGCAACTGTATATCTGATCCTCATGTCTCCAAGCGACAATTTGATAATGAGAAATGATTAGGAGATAATGTTCTCTGAAAGCATTCAAGTGTTTACTCAGCTAGGAGAGCTATAAAGATAAGACAAAACCAGACAGCACTTAGTTGAAGCACAGGCTGCACCATGCGTCTTAGCATGGATAACCCTTCTTTTACGTTAACTCAAGTCTGTAAGTGTGGCTGTCAGTTTGGAACATGTAAAACTTCAATATTTGAAGATGTATATAGTTTGTATGTTATTAAGTTAATAGATTTTATGGGGATATTGGGGGTGTTTGTTTTTTTTGTTTTTTTGTTTGAGGGCTTTCAATAAAACAAACAGTTTTGTAAGTTGTGACATAGGCTCAAATGGATATGACAAGAAACAACTATATAAAAGATCAACCTGCCAAACAGTGTATGCGTGTAACACAAAATCTGGAACTAGACATTTAACAAAAAAGCTGTTATACATATAAACATTGGGAATAATAACTTTTTAATGCAATGATACTTTCTGTAATGTACGTATATTAAAGAAGCAGTTGCAGAATAAAGGTCTCTGAACGAATCAGTAGAACTTCTTTTATCACACTTCCAAAGACCACCACGGCTGTTTCCAACATTTTTACTTTTTATTCCATTAATATAAAACATAGAACAATATAATACTTTCTGTAATGTCTTTAAATGTCAATGGTCTCACAGATAAATGCAAGAAAGAAAGAGTAGTGAACTATATTAAAAATGTAGAGTGCAAATACCTATGCTACAGGAGACATACTTGGAAAGAATTGAACATGTGAATTTGATAAAGAAACGTTTTCAGGATGGTTATACAGCGGAATACGTGGGACAAAGTAAAAGAGGAGTTCTTATATTAATTGCAAGAAGAGCTCTAATAATGATAGAGGAAGATAAAAAAGATAATGGTAGATTTGTAGTACTAAGGGACTACAGGCAAGGGAGGAGGATTACACTGGCATATATTTATATTCCACCTATAACTGCTATAATGGAACTTAAGAATTTTTTGAGAGAAATAATCAGCTTTCAGAAAGGAATATTACTTACAGGTGGAAAAAGGAATTTGATTTTCAAATCAGCTTTCAGAAATGACTGTTACCTATAGGTGGGGAAAATAATTTGATTTGCAACAGTGAAGTTGAGTCTGGGAGCTCCAGAATGGAAATATAACAAAAGGAGGGTAGATTTTTGAAGAAATGTTTGAAAATGTTTGGCATGGAAGATATGAATTCAGTACTAGGGGTTTGAAGTGAATTTACATATTATTCCCCAAGATACAAAAGCTGGCTTAGGCTAGACAGAGTTTACATTTCACAGGAACATATGCATTTAATTGAGGGTCTTGATACACACCTAATAACTATTTCAGATCATGTGCCAATAATAACTAAAACAAAAAACAGGGTAATAAAATAAAATAAGACACTGGCAATTTCCCAACTATCTGTTGAAAAAGGAGAAATTTAAAGAATGGGTAGTGGAAATTATTCAGGAGCTACTAGAGAATATAGACATTTCTTTTGAAAATATAGCTAGAAAATGGGATAAAATTAAACTGGATTTTAAGAATAGGGTGGAAATTAATGAAAGGGAGATCTGGTTAAGAAGTAACAAGAATTATTTAGAGGGATTGACAAATGTTAACATATTGCAATGTAGAGGAAATCTTACAGAACAAGAAGAGGAGCAACTGTAGAATGCTAAACAGAATATAAGGGATTACCTCAGTAATATGCATTAGTTTAGAAAGATTGACTGTTTTTTGATAATAACTCCAGAGCACAAAAACTTTTAGGAAAAAGACTCAGGCAACAGAAAGTAGAAAGGGCTGTCACCAAGCTTAAGAAACCTATAACAAGGAAGATAAGAGATCCTGTAGAAGTATTAGAAATATTTTGGAAATTCCACGAAAGTCTGTATAAAGCAGAGAAATATGGAAATTAAGAAAAGGTATGAATAGAAATGTTTATGGAGGAATTAAATATGCCAAGGTTAGAGGCAGATGAGGTTCAATTACTAACAGTTAGGATAGGAAGATGAGATAAAAATAGTGATATATAACCAATCTACAGGGAAGTCCTCAGGAATAGATGGTATTTCTATAGAAGTTTGGAAGCTTTTGTTTAACAGTATTTTAAGAGCAGGAGAAGTACCAACATCCTGGAAGAAAGGGGTGGCAGCTGTAATATCTAAAGAGGGTAAAGATCCATCAGATCCAGTGTCATAAAGGCCCATTTCAATACCAAACCATGATTATAAAGCATTTATGTCTATAATGGCTAAACGAATGGCAAAAGTTACACCAAAATTGATAGATATGGATCAATGTGGTTTTGTGGAGGGGAGGCAAACATTTGACAACATTAACAGAACATTGATGATTCAGAGGGAAGCAGAAAGTAAAAGAATAAAAACAGGAAAAGAACATTACGGTGTTGTGGAACATTTTGAGACAGTTTCAACTCTTTCCAGGATACAAAATGAATGAAGCTAAAACAAAATCAATAGTGGTACATTATGTACCCATACACAAATTGGTTCTACACGAATTGGTTCAGTGATATCCATGTTTATGGGGACATGATAAAATTAAGTATTTAGGAGTATGGATTAAAATTTATTCCGGTGTGGCAGCTAAGGATATGTAGGAAGAGACTAAACAAAAGATAATACAAAAACTGAGAAACTGGAAGTTCTGTTATATGGATATGGATACAAAATATAAGTAGTTAAAATGTTTTTAGTCCTGTTAATCTTATACACAGGTCAGGCATATTTTTTATCAACCAGAGGAGAAGTTGTAGATAGCAATTAATGAAGAGCTGAAGAATTTTATCTGGGAAGGGAAAACAACAAGAGTCAAGTGGGATAAGATGATTCTTGCAATAGAACAAGGCAGATTGGGATTACCCAATTTGAAGGGGTATTTCATAGCTACACAGTTAAGGCTCCTATACATAGCACAAGCAGTAACCTATAATTTAAAGTGGAAAGTGATGATGATGAAATAGGGGGGAAGCTCAAGAAACAAGGAGAGATGGGGACTTTGGATGCAGACCTTTAAGGATAATAACAATAATCATACAGAATATTATATTAATAAAGTAACAGTAAGTATTCTAAGAACTAAGCCATCATGGGAATATCAAAAGGAGATTCTGCAAATAGGGATGACTGCAACTGGGAATACAGACAATAAGCAAGAGGGGCTGGAATTTATTGGAGAAAAGTGGCAAAGGATCCCAGGTATTGGGAGTAAATAACTAGAGAGGGAAAGGTAATAGAATGGGAAAATTCCAAAAAATGTATTTGGACTGCAGGTTAGAGATTGCCTTCCCTTTCAAGGACTGATATCAGAGTATAGGCAAACAGAAAGAAATAGGGGGGTCCTAAATGAAAGACCAGTACTTGTAGAGTTTTTAGTGGAATCTAGAACAGAAGCTGCTGTTAAAAAAGGAATAATTAGTGCAACATATAAAATATTGCATGATTACTATAACAAACAATCAGAGTTGTTTCGAAAGGATTGGGAAGGGAGATTGGATAAACAATTCAGAAAGAAACAATGGAGGATATATGTTTGTCTCCCAAGTATGCAACAACATCTAGAAGATTTAGGATTTTTGCTTGAAAATGTTTACATAGACATGTTTATACCCCAAGTAGACTCCAGAGAATGTTTCCTCAGTTAGACAGCAAATGTTGTAGGTGTGATGAGGAAGAGAGAGATAATTCGGAACATGTTTTCTGGGTGTGTAGAGAGATGGCAGACTTTAAAGATTCCCTGCAGAGAACTTGATCAGTGATACTGGGTGAGCAAATTGGTGTAACTAGGGAAATAATTTTTTTGAGCTGTGATACAGAATTGGAATTGCCTAGAGATAGTGAGGCCTTGGGGAGTCTAATTATGGTGGCTGCCAAAAAAGCAGTCACTAGAAAATGGAAATCAAAGTCTAAACCAACCGTACTAGAAGCGGTGGATATAGTAAGAGAGATATAATAACTAGAATTGGGATCTTTATAAAAGGGTAGGAGCGGGTTGCATAGGAAAAATGGGAATTGTGGGAACAATACATACAGGGGAGCAATAAGGTTTAAAAGAAGGCAGGATTTGAATGAGCTATGTAATGTTTGACTGAGAATGATTGGGTGGAATATACATGATGTATAATGCTTGCAACTAAAATTATGCCAGTATGCTCTGTGATATAAAATTCTTGGAACTAAAAAAAATCTGGCTTATCATCTCTTTTCCTTCTTTAGTTGTTCTATAAAGGAAGTTATTTCACAGTTCAAAGTATGGCTATTAAGTGGGGCTGTATTTATTTGTTTCCCTGTCTATTCTGGCTATTTTCTTTGTAGCTTGACTTAGTACATTGTCTTCTTTTAGACCTTCTTAAAATTTACATGACTTATCTGTAAGTCAGCCAGGTCAATGGTACTCTCTTCAGTGGTCTAATATGAGGTGAAATGTGTATCCTCTTTCCTCATAAAGACAAGAACAGCTTTTTTCCTTTTTATCTTGTTTACCCCCTACAAAAGAGTAGTCAATGAAGTAATATTTTTCTGACAGGAGTAATTTTCTTCTGCTGTGGATATTGGCAGTTTCCTTGTATATACATCAGTAGTTCTCTTACTTGCTCTGTTCTTAGCGTCTCAGTTATATTTCTTTTTGGCTCCCTACAATAGCATAGCAGGGAGAAGCTCATGACTGATGTATTTCCTTTTTCTCTGTTTACTCAGTGTGAGATTCCTCTACCTCTGTCCTAGATTTGATTCCCACTTCTCTTAGGGTGCTTCTAACAATGGCCTCACTGTTTTCAGTACTGACTTATTTTGTTGTTCTAACCTTTAGTTTCTCTTTTAGTCTGCTCTGAAATTATAGTTGAGTAATTAAACTTACCATAACAGTAGGTGTTGAATGATCACAGCTGCAGCAGCCTTAGCTGTATGGGTTATACCCTGTCAAGGAGATAACAGCCAGCCAGTTTCAAAAGGTTCAGGGCACATTCCATTTGCTCAAGCTACCTAAAATGATTGAGCATCAAGCCCTTCAAAGTTTTCATGACAACTGAGAGAGGGAGGCTGAGCCCCGAGAGGACGTAGCTAGGAGTGTATATATATATATATATATATATATATATATATATATATATACACACACACACACACACACACACACACACACACACACACACACACACACACACACACACACACACACACACACCCTGGCAAAACGTAAGGGGGATTAGGGGAGAGAGTAGCTACTGCAGCAGTGATCATTTGAACATCTACTGTTATGGCTAATTCTACTTACACAACTGTACTATGTTCATCATATCGATCACTGCTGCAGTAGCCTTAGCTATATGGGTAGATTACCATAGCTAACCACAATTTGGAGGTGGAACTTAGGGGAAGGGTCCAGGAGCCACTGGAGAATGGTTTTAGCAAAGCCTGATCTAGACCCAGAGAAGGAATCAAGCTTGTAGTGTTTTGTAAAAGTATGTACAGAGGGCCAAGTTGCTTCTTCTAGAATACTTCTAGAATCCAAAACTTTCTAAAAAGCCATAGATGAAGTCAATATCCTATGGAGCAAGTCTTAAACATGTATGGAATAGTTGTGTTGTGATGAGAATAACAAAGGGCAATTGCCTGAGACAACCATTTGGAAATAGTCTGTTTAGACACAGGCTGTCCTTTCTTCTTGCCTTCACCAGAAATTAAGAACTAATCTGAATGACTTTGTTGTACCAAGATAGTACCTTTGATTTCTATGGACATGCGAGGTATGGAGTATCCTTTATCCCTCATATTTGAGGTCAGGAAAGAAAACAAGGAGATAAAAAGGTTTTCTTAAAGTAAACTTGGATAGTCCTTTAGGCATAAAAGAAGGATTAGTTCTCAAAGAAATCCTCTCTCTGTTGAAAATGGGATACAGTTGACTCAGCATATGAACTTGGAACTCAGATACTCTTCTTGCAGAGGTCAGGGCTCAGAGCAATCAGTAAAACAGTGTTCCATGTTAAGAACATGGGATCCTGTAGAAAGTCAGCATGTTATGCCAGTTCAAATGGGGCAAGGGTTAGCTTTTGTAATGCAAAATTAGGATCCCAAGAGGGAGCAACCAGTTTTTTTGGACATGCCTTACGCAAAAGCCCTTTTAAGAACATTTTCACATGAGAATGCATTAAAAGATGGGGATCCATGGACAGACATGATAAAGTGGCTGACAGATGAACCTTGATGGAGGAGTAAGAAAGGCCATATGATAGTAACTCACACAAATATTGTAAAGCCAGAGAACAACTAGCTTAAATGAGTGCCGGTTACAATGTTGGCACCAAATAGAAAACATTTTCAATTTACTAATATATGATTTTGTAGTATCAGGCTTTCTTAGGACAATTAGTACCTGCTACACATCCTCAGTAAACAGGTGCCTAAAATGAAGTAAGACCCTATTATCCAGGCAGTCAACTGAAGTCGATTAGTATTGGGGTATTGTGTGAGTAGATCTCTGTGAGGAAAGTTGTGGTAATTGTCCCTGGCTATTTCCAAAAGAAGTGAGAATCACATTTAGTGGGGCCAGAAGGAAGTCATTACAATAACTCTGGGGGATTCCTTCTGAATCTTCAGAAGTACCCTGGATATCAGTGGAAAAAGAGAGAAAGCATACAGGAATATTCTTGTCCAAGGAAAAGAAAAGGCATCTGTCTTCCATGCCTTCTTGCATGGAGTCCTGAAGCAGAATATTACCCGCTAATTGTTCAGACAGGAGGCAAAAAGGTCTTCTTGAGGAACTCCCCAGACATGGATCAAATCTTGGAAGACCGTTTCATTCTTTGATACAATAAATAAGATTAATTAGGAAGCTATATGAAGGATGGAGACAAGAATTAAAGTGGGAGGGTTGCTCTCTGATAACTTTGAACAGAGGAACAAATCAGGGGTATCTTCTTTCCCCTTTGTTACTGGCTTTATATGTAGAGCCATTGGTGAACAAAATAAGGGACTCAAAAATGTAAGGATATAATTGGTATGGTAATCAAGAAAAGTTGGCTGTATTTGCAGATGATATTATTTTGTACCTGATAAGTCCAGAAAAGGACATTTCTGTGTTATGAAACATTTTTTTCCAAACATCTTTATTAAATTTACACATATGACAAAGGTAAAAGCTATCTTAAACATACAAAATGATATCATGTTAGTTGCAAACAGTTTACATCAAAGACACCATTTATACATCACTTATAAACAATCCAGTCATTATCAGTTAAGCATTATATGGCTCATTCAAATCCTGCCTCTTAAACCTCATTCCTGTTCTGCATATATTGTTCCCATGATTCCCATTTTTTTCCTATGTAGTTTGCTCCTTGCCTTTTCTAAAGATCCCAATTCCAGTTGTTTTATCTCTGTTACTATATTCACTATTTCTAGTAAATTTGGTCTAGACTTTGATTTCCATTTTCTAGTAATTGCTTTTTTGGCAGCCACCATAATTAGACTCAGCAAGGCTTTACTATGTCTAGGCAATTCCTATTCTGTAGCATAAGTCAAAAAATCATCTCCCCAGTCAGTCCAATCTGCTCACCCCCCATCTCCAACAGAGTGGTCCTCAGGGAATCCTAAAAGTGTGCCAGCTCATTACACTCCCAAAAAATATGTTTCCAGCTGCCTCTTTCTTGTCCGTCACATCTCCAACATTTGCTATCCACCTGAGGAAAAATTCTTTGGAGTCTATTTGGGGTATAAAAAGACCTATGTAAACACTTCCAGGTAAAGATCCTAAATCTTTTAGACTTTGTTGCATATTTGGGAGATATACATATATCCCCCCATTGTCTCTTTGTGAATTGCTTATCCAATTTCTCTTCCCGGTCCTTTCTAAGCTCCTCTGATTAATTCTTATAATTATCATGCAGTATTTTATATGCTTTACTAATTATTCCTTTTTTAATGGCAGTTTCTGTTCTAGATTCTATTAAAAACTCTAACAGTACTGGTCTTTCATTTAGGAGTCCTATATTTCTTTCTCCTTGCCTATAATGTAATACTAATCCTTGATAGGGAAGGCAATCTCTAACCTGCAGTCCAAATAAATTCTTGGCCTCTTCTCATTCTATTACCTTTCCCTTTCTAGTTATTTGCTTCCAATACCTTGGTTATTTTGCCAATTTTCTCCAATAAATTCCAGCCCCCTCTTGCCTACTTTCTGTATCCCTGACCACAGTCAACCCTATCAGCAAAATCTCTTTTCTCCATTCTCGTGCTGGTTTGGTTCTTAGAATACTCCCTACTATTTTATGACTATAATACAATGTATGATTATGGTTGTTATCCTTAACAGTTTGCATCCAAAATCCCAGTCTCTCCTTATTTCTTGAGCTTCCTCCCTATGTCAGCATCATTCCTTTCCACTCTGAATTATAGTCTTCTGCTTGCACTATGTATAAGAACTTTAACTGTGTTGCTCTAAAATGTGTTATGAAGCATTTTTAGACTGTTTCAGTTTCAAATATTTTTGGGATATAAAATTAGTGAAGATAAAACAAAGGCTATAGTTGTAAATTATGTACCCACACACAAATTGGTTCAGCAATACCCATATTAATGGGGATGCAAGAAGATGAAGTATTTAGGAATATAAATTAAAAAGTCTTCTGTTATGGCAGCTAAGGATATGGGATGTGACACACGTGCACTGGCCCAGTAATAAAGGAGCATCAATCCTCACCACTAACACAAGTGAGGGGCATGCACATTGGGGGATAACAAGTACACACACAGTAAAGTACAATTTCCCTTAAGAGCACACGGAGATCACAGTCAGTCTGGGGCTCATTTCTCCCTTTATCTCCAGATCTTCAATAAGACTCCCACTGGCACAGCTATAGGGTCCAGATCTCAGCCTAGTGGTTAAGCTAAAACCTCCAGCACCCTCTCTGTCCAACCAGTGCTTTGTGTCCCTGCCCAAGTAGTGGACACACACACTTTAGGATTTGATTTAGATACAAACACACAGACACTCCTGGGGAAGGCTGGCCCAGGTTTCTCCAGTTATACCTCCTTTCTGCCCAGACTATAAGGTAGTACCAACTGCCACCAACCACTATTATCTGCTACTATAAGGTCTTTCCCAAAGGGTGACCAAATTCACTGTGTAATATTACTGTTATCCAAATGGTGTGACTGAGCAACAAGACTATTGGAGTGACTTGGACAGTATCACCAAATACATGCAAGTACTCTAGAGCTTACATTATCTCCACACAAAACAGCCACAATTGAAAGGTTTAATAATATTTAACAATAAATAATAAAAGCACAAGACAAATCTCATCAATTCAACACACTGCTAATCAAGAGTTCAGAAATTACAGGAACTTTAAAACAATATTGTAGGATAGTCTGACATAATTATAGAAAACAGCTAGACTAATCTGGCTAAATTCCAATCTAACTCTAAGAGAAACTATGTCCTAAATAACTTTACTTACAAGGCAAAGTGCTGGTGAGTTGTCAGCTTCAGACAAAATCCAAAATGCTCAATCTTTCTCTCTGGTAAAGTCTTAAATTGATAATACTGCTGAGTCATTTCATATTCCATAATTTTTATCACTTCTCCTTTAGTTCCCAGGCTAACAGAAACTCAGAATGTACATTTCTTTGTAAGCTGCAGCTGGCCAGGAAGCCAGAGCAATACAAGACACTTTTACATGTAAAATCTAGCAATTATCTCTGTCTTAATAACAACAGAAAGAATTTGCTAGCTCAGACATCCTGTCTCCGAGCTTGTTATCAAACAGAGTTGTAATTCTTTACTTAACAGCTTTCTTCCAGCAGGGTGCACTGTGGTTACATTTCTGAAGTTCAGCATATAGCAGTTTTCTTACATTTAGTTTTCTTTACATTTGTAAAACAAGCCTGTGGATTATATTAATACTTACAATGACATAGAATTATCTACAAAATTCTAGCTAGCTAGGTTAGCAGCCTTCACATGTGATAATAGACTAAACAAAAGATAATACAAAAACTGAGAAATTGGAAGCTCTTGTTAATGGATATGGATAGCAAGATATAAGCAGTGAAAATGTTTTCAGTATCTTTAGTTTTATATACTGGTCAGGCATATTATATCAATTAGAGGAGAAGTTGTGGACAATTATTAATAAAGAGTTGAAAGAATTTATCTGGGAAGGAAAGAGGACAAGAGTTAAATGGGATAAGCTGATCTTTCCAATAGAGCATGGTAGTTTGGGATTGCCTAATTTGAAGGGATGTTGCAGAGCTACACAGTTAAGGCTCATATATATAACCATACCTCCCAAACGTCTAGATTTTTACCTTATATTTTTGTTCTATTTTCATAAAAATTGTGTTTTTCTGGCAAATCATTAAGGATTGAATTCATTGAATAACAACAGATATTAGAGTTTCAGAATTCATATTATTTGGAAAATAAGCAATAACACAAAACCTTTAATTCTAACAACTTTCTAAGTTTATAAGACCAATATTTAAAGTTTGCCCATATTTTTGGGACTTTGTCCCCCTATTATTTTTGGCTTTGTCTGTAGTCCATGTGCTAAGGGGTTGAGAGGTATGTGCATAACACAAGCAGAAGGTTATAATTTAAAATGGAAGTGGATGATGATGAAGCAGGGGAAAAGTTCTCGAAATAAAGCTAGAGTGAGATTTCATATGCAGATCCTTAAGGAGAATAATAACAACCATACAGAATATTTTATTCATAAACTAGCAGAAAACATTCAAAGAAATAAGCCAACATGAGAATGTAGAAATTAACTTTTGCCAATAGGGATGACTACAAGTAGGGGTACAGAAAACTGGCAAGAAGGAACTGAAATTTACTAGAGGAAACTGCAGAGGAACCAGTGTATTGGGAGCAGATAATTAGAGAGAGAATGGTAATAGAATGGGATGAGGCCAAGAAGATGTTTGGAGGCTAGAGACAACCTTCCCTTACCAGGGATTGACATCAGACTATAGGCAAAGAGAAAGGGATTGGGGAATCTTAAGTGAAAGGCCTGTTCTGGTAGAGTTTTTTGTTCACTCTAGAGCAGAAGCTGCTGTTAAAAAACGGATAATTCCTTGGGTTTATAAAATATTGCATGATAACTATAAGAATCAATCAAAGGACATTATAAAAATGGGAAGAGAGACTAGAAAAGCAATTTACAAGGGGACAATGGGAGGACATATGTATGGCTCCCAAGTATACAACAAAGTCCAGAAGATTTAGGCTCTTTGCTTAGAAGTTTATGCATAGATATAATCACCACAAACAAAAGGCCAGTGAATGCAAAACGGAAATTTTATTATAAAACCTGTACAGAATTTTCTAGTGCCTTGGCTATTACAGCCTTTAACAGAGTATAACTCCATCTTCTTTTACCCCTTTCTTATATATATATATATATATATATATATATATATATATATATATATATATATATATATATATATATATATATCCCTTAATATAATTATACAATAAGAGCAATAAAACAATTACTCTAACAATTAGTTGCCATAGCATCATAACAAGCACTTCCAGCTGCATTCCTGATTCAAGCCTCTAGGGCACAAATGCATACATATTTTAATACCTCAAACAGACTTCAAAGGGTTTTTCTAAGGTAGATAACAAATGTTAGTGGTATGATGGGGAAGAAAGAGAGTGTAATGAGTTCATAGATTTTAAAAATTCTCCACAGAGTACTCTGTTAGAAATATTGGATGAGCAAATGGTTGTAACAAAGGAAATAATTCTTTTGAGCTGGGACACAGGATCTAAATTTCCTAGACATATTAAGGCTTTATTAAGTTTAATTATGTTGGCTGTAAACAAGCATTTACTGGAAAATGGAAATCTAAGTCTAAACCAACTGTATTTGAAGTACTGAATATTATAAAAGAGATAAAATAGCTGGAATAGGGATGTTTAGAAAAGGAAAGTAGCAAATAATAGTGATAAATGAAAACTGGAAACAATACATGCAGAATGATGTTCAATAGGCGGAAGAGGAGTGACGTTTAAGGGAAGACAGAAATTCAGCAATTTATGTAATGTTGGACTGATAACAGTTACAAAGAAGGAAAATATATGTGATGCATAATATATGTAAATGGAAAACTGTTAATATGGCTTTGTTTTCTTTTCTGTTAATGTGTGTTTGCCTATGTTTTAAGTGTTAAGTGATAATTTAATAAAGGTGTTAAAAAATCTTGAAATCCCCAGATCTAGTTTCCATTTGTGAAGGTCTGCCTTTGTCCTGTTCAGCTTGTCTGCTGCACTATTTTACTCTGATGGGATGTAAGATGCCTCTAGAGTGAAACTGTGTTGCAAAGCTATATCCCAAAGATTGCAAGTCTGCAAAGGGGGTAAAACCTGGCTCCCCCTTGTTTGTTGATGTACTGCCTGACTGTGATATTGTCTACAACAATATGAAGAGATCCAGGGGATGAAATATGATACAAAGAGTTGAGTGCCTAGATTAGATCAAGCATCTTTTTTATATTTATGTGCTTGCATCTGTCCTTGGTGTCCCAAACACCTTGCACTTTTATCACTCCTGAAACGGCTTCCTAAGCAAAGTCTAAAGCATCTGTAGTGACTGACTGACTTCTCTGGAGCAGGGAGAATGAAAGAGAGACTTGGATTTAAGGATATTTGCTGTTTCTACCAAATGATTTTTCTTCTGACAAATCCTAGAACTAGGATTTGAAAAGATAATGGGTGTTGGTGATGGGACCAAGGATACTTCAGATACCATTGTGTTTATCTCACATGGAGTCTTGCCAGAGTTATCATGAGAATAATAGATGCAATGAGACCCAAAACCCTGACGTATTTCCAAAGTCTGAGTGGAAAACCCTAGAATATTATATAGATACAGATCTATTTTTTACCTGTGGAAGAAATGCTCTTTGAACTGAGGTGCCTATCCTGTGTGATGGAGTCAAAAAAGACTTTTTAATGTTTTTTTTTGGTGTTCCATCTTGTGTAAGAGATATATTACCCAAGACAAAGAATCTTGACATTTTGAAAAAGACTCTGCACAGATAAGCAAGTAATCTAAATATGGAAACTGTGGATGTCCTGCAGCCTGCAATGAGCTATAACTGGAGCTAGACACTCTATGAACACTCTTGGTGCAGTGGATAGTCCAAAGGGTAAGGCAGAGAATTGATTATGTGATTCAAACACACAAATCCATAAGAAACACCTGAAATCTGGATGAATAGCTATATGTTAATAACTGCCTTTTAAATCTAGTGTTACCAGAAAACTTAAATGAGGAAGAAATGGTAACTGGTTGTGAAGTGGCAACATTTTGAACTTGGGCACAACAGAAAGTGGTTTAGGAAAGAAAGATCCATAACTGGTCTCCAGGCATTTTCTTTCTTTGGCACCAAAAGCATACTTGAGTAAAAACCTTTCCCAAACTGCTAGGGAGGAACTGTCTCTATTAATCCCTGTGACAACCAGTGTTGAGCGAGTTACTTATAAAAGTAATAAGTTACTATTACTAGTTACTTTTCAGTGAAAGTAATATATTACTATTACTTATTGCTTTTCTAAAAAGGTAATATATTATTCTTACTAGTTACTAACTAAAGTAATGCAGTACTTTTACATAAGTATAGTTTAACAATGATAATATTGATATTTACTCACACAAATAAGGAAATGCATATAAGTGTATTATTAAAATTTTATACACAGTGTTACAATGATGATGAATAGCATTTAACAGTTGAAAAACTACAGCAGGCTAGTCTTTATAGCTGGGTGGCACAGTGGTGCAGCGTTAGCATTGTCACCTCACAGCAAGAGGTTCTCTGGTTCAATTGTTGTCTGGGGTGCCTTCTGTGCGGAGTCTGCATGTCCTCCCTGTGTTCGTGTGGGTTTCTCTAGCATGCTGTGGTTTCCTTCTACATTCCCAAGTATACAAATATACATATAAATATGTATAGATCTGATTTATTAAAATTTTTATAATGTATGTATTTAAAGTCTTGGAGTTGTATTTAAATCCTTCTGATATTTTATTACAGAAGGAAGCTTGGTTTATATTTGCCTATGATACTTTGCATCCTAAGGGTCTCAATAATGAGCTCCTTATGAAGTATTTAGTTTAGTCAATTAAATAATTTAGGGACTTGTCTTGGTGGTGGGAAGGGTTTTGTATTTATAAATGTTTGTGGATGCTTATATTTAGATGTATATTTTTATATGTATGTTTACATGTATTTATATGCATATAGTTATTTATTCTTTATGCTTGTGAACATAATTTATTTAGTACTTGTGGTACTGCGGTAGTGTTGTCACCTCACAGTAAGACGTTGTCCTGTTTGATTCACAGCTAGAGCATCTTCTGTGTGGAGACATGCGTGAATGGGCGTACCTTCGTTGAAGGTTGTGCGTCAGGGCCGGCAACTCGGCGGAGTTCCACTGTGGCGACCCCTAACCGGGAAAAGCTGAAAGACACAACAACAACAACTTATATATGTGTGTGTGTGTGTGTGTGTGTGTGTGTGTGTGTGTATTTACATCTGTAGGAGTCGATATGCTTGTTTCTTTAAATGATGTAGGGTTTGTGATTAGATTGGTTAATTAACTGATTGGTAAATGAGATTATTTACTTAAAGAGTTTTATGTATAAATCCTTGTTCAACTGGTTTAAAAAAATTTTGAATCCTGAAGGTATAAGGTGAGGCGCTAGTTCAGAGTATTATGCTCATTGTCCTAAAATAAAGCTGCTTCCATGTGCCAGGTGGTGTTTTCAGAATCTGGAGTGTGGTGGAGTTGTTATTTGCACAGATGATGAAATTTGTGTTTGCAAATGTGGACTTTTGTTTTATTTTCATGTTATCCACTTGCTGAATATGGAAAGAATGAGGAGCTCCTATTTAAATTAACGAACAAAATATTTAAGTATGGTTTTTGATTTGGGAACAGTTAATGCTGGTAATAGTGGAGTGGAAGCAGAAACTGTGGTGGACAATGTGTTGTGTACCATAGATAATTTTGTGGCAAAATTAAGACACAGTTCACTGAAGGAGGTGAAGCATTCCACAAATGTCCTGTTATTACAGCAGTATTTGCTGTATATTATGGTCCCCATGGGTCTGACAGTGTCAGTAAAGCTATCCTTTACTTTTGGAGTGGATTGTGTAAATCTGAAGAATCATTGGGAACAAGCTGCTTTAAACTGTTCCCTGGAATTTATTAAAATTCTTATTGATTGTGATAAAAGACGGATTGAGCTACTTAATGCAAAAATTAGTAGCTTATTTGATTCTAAACCTTGTGTTACAGAAACTTTAAGGAGGCGGTTTGATGAGCAAGTTGATTCAGTCTTTTCTGATGTTAGAGTCCTGGAAGAGGAGCTGGTTCATTTTAAACACTGTAAGTTACAACGTGATCAATGGCGGTTAGAGGAATCTAATTGGTTCCTGTGGGAGTTTTCAGGCGTATGACGATGTCAATGACAACCAGGAAGGAGTAAAGTAGATAATGATAGTGAATTTCACTCTTTTTGCTTGTTTAAGAGGCAACAACAGCAATGTCAACAGAAGGAACAGCAGAAGGATATAGCGAGACAAACGGAAGCACAGACATTGAATTCTGTCAGGCATTACCTCTCAATTGCCCAGACTTTCACAGAATTTCCAGATATTTGTCTCATATTTTTGGTCTGTTCTCATAAAATTTGTGGGGTTTTTTTGGAAAAATCACTGGGATGATCTGAGGATTGAAGTCACTAAATAAAGGCATACATTTGAGTTTCAGACTTCAAATGATTCAGTAAATATATGTTAAAACAAACCCTGTTACTCTAGCAACTTTCTAAGTTTATAAGAGCAATATTTAAAATATGCCCCTATTTTGGTCCTGTGTCCAGATTTCTTACTCCAAGATGTTGAGAGGTATGCAGTGAGGCATATGAATGGTGCAACTGAGATGGAAGGCAGAATGGAGAAGAAAAGAGCTCAGCACGTTTGAAAGGGACATAATAACAAAGGACCTCAAATCCATAAGAACATGGTGAATCCTCCGGGGACACTGTTGTTTCTCATGTGGGGGTCCCACAGAAAGGGTTGGTGAGATTTTGCATACAATTCTTCAGCCTTATTTGGTACAGCTTCCTTTGTATATCAGTGATATGCAACATTTTCTTAGAGAAATTAAAAAGGTTAAGTGGCAGGAAGGGTATTTCTTAGTGATATGTTTGTACAGAAAGTTTTATTTTGTTGATAATGCATTTTTCATAAATGGTATATCAGTGATTTGTTTTTCATAGTAAAGGGTTCTCGGGAACAGTTTGACAATTTTATGCAGGTTATACAGAAGAATTATTTTGGTTTATCATTTACTTATAATATTCATGATAGTAGTATTCATTACTTAGATGTGAAGTTGTATATCCAAAATGGCGAGATACGTTCTATTTTATATAGAAAAGAAACTTCTGTAAATATCTTCCTGCATGCTTCTAGTGTGCACTCTTGGCCATTTGATAAGACCTTTGCCCTATGGTGAATTTTATAGGGCTAGAACATTATACTCAGAGGAGGTTAAATTCCAAGAGGTAGCAATGGACATAGTTAATGGACTACTATCTAGGGGTTAAAAACACAACCTTGTTATTACTACATGGCAGAAGGTTGAGGATGGGTGCAATAAAATTGGTCGGAAAGGCAAATGTGGTAGAAAGTCTGATAGGAGTAAGGGGGACAGGAAAATATATATTTTGTGACTCGTTATTCTCCATTTATTGAAGGAGTGACATGTATTTTGAAGAAATACTGGTATATAATAACATCAGATGAGTTATGTAACATATGAAATTGAATATTTCGTATGGAAATTCACCCTGTACTGGAAGTAGAGCTGTACATACAGGGATAAATAGTGAGACTGTGGACTTAGAATGTAAGGGTTGTACCACTTGTAGGTATATGGGAAAAGAGGATACTTACATAATTAATGATAGGTTATTTAGGGTTCCAGGGACATTTAACTTTTATCAGAAGATGGTAATATATGGATCGGTTTGTCCCTGTAATAAATTCTATATAGGTAAGACGGTACATCAGTATAGGGTGAGCACACGAGAGCATATCAGAGATGTAAAAAGTAATTCCCCTACAAGCCCAGTAGCATCACATTTTTCAGAGCATCATAATAGCGATTCTGATTTGTTAACATTTTTATAATGTATGTATTTAAAGGCTCGGAGCTGTATTTAAATCCTTTGGATATATTATTACAGAAGGAAGCTTGGTTTATAGTTGCCTGTGATACTTTGCATCCTAAGAGTCTCAATAATGAGCTCCTTATGAAGTATTTAGTTTAGTCAATTAAATAATTTAGGGACTTGTCTTGGTGGTGGGAATAGTTTTGCATTTATGAATGTCTGTGAATGCTGATATTTATATGTATATTTGTATATGTATTTTTACGTGTATTTATATGCATATGTTTGTTCTATATGCTATATATGTGTGTGTATGTGGATTTATATGTGTATTCTTATATGTAGGAGTCTATGTGCTTGTGTCTTTAAATAATGTAGAGTTTGTAATTAGATTGGTTAAATAATTGATGGTAAATGAGATAATTTAGTTAAAGAGTTTTATATAGAGAGCTTTCTTCAACTGGTTTAAAAAGATTTGAAGGCTGAAGGCATAAGCAGAGGTGATAGTTCAGAGTTTTATGATCATTGTCCTAAAATAAAGATGCTTCCATGTGCCAAGTGGTGTTTTCATAATTTGGAGTGTGGTTGAATTGTTATTTGGCACAGGTGATGAAATTTGTATTTGTAAAATACTAGCAGGGAGTAGGTCTTGGCAGTGCATGCTAAAGCGAAAAACACAACCTCATTGGGCCCCGACAATATCCCAGGATGCTTCCTAAATAGCCTGAAATATGACCTATCGGGACCAATTGAGTCACTTTTCAAATATAACCTCAAAGCTGACTTTGTACCATGAGAATGGAGGACTGCAATGGTTATCCCACTTCACAAGGTTGGACCATGAACCAACCTTGGAAACTACAGACTTATTAAGCTGACTAGTCTAATATGTAAACCCATGGAATGAATTATCATGGAAATGATCAACATAGATATAGTCAACCTTCAGACACTGGACCCTACTCAGCCTGATCTGCAAAGCCATGGAATGTATCATCACGGAACATATAAACAAAGACATAGGAAGCTTTCAGACTTTGGACCCCACCCAGTTTGGCTTCGTGAAAGGCAGATCATGTCTCCTAAACCTGACTGACTTCTTTAAAGCAGTCACCAAAGCCGTGGATGAGGGTAAAGTGGTTCACACAGCCTATCTAGACCTTACCAAAGCCTTTGACACCATCCCCTACTTTGGTATCATAGATAAACTCACTAAACTAGGCATAAATCCCTATGTCACATGGGGTCTACTTGATATGGTCAACATTTCACAATGTCGAAATTCATATCGCTGAGACCATATGATTGACATTTGAAATGTCAACCATACAAGTAGAACATAAAAAACAAACAAAAAACTTACCTTAATGCTGCTAGCAGGAGGGCTTCCCTGCACCCCCCGTGGGGGGGGGGGGGCTCTGCCCCCCACATCTCCCGGAACTTAAATATGCCAACTCCGAGATCACACTACAGTGCGAAAGTGGAAATCTTTCCATTCTGAACTGTAGGGAGATGCCGGTTCCCCATGGTCAACATTTCAAATGTCGATCATATGGTCTTGGCCATATGAATGTCGACATTGTGAAATGTCGACCATTCAAAGGGGACGCGTCACATGATGGGTTGCCAACCTGCTCACTGACTTGAACCCACACTGTGAAAGTAGCTGACTCCAAATCTGAATACAGACCAGTTACAAGTGGAGTACCACAGGGTTCAGTCCTGCGTTCACTCCTGTTCAACATCTACTTCTCTGAAGTTCAGACCAACACAGAGAGTCTGTGGCTAACAAAGTTCACAGACGACTGTAAACTGTGAGCCATTATTGAATCCCGGAATGATGTGGACATTCTACAAAAGGGCCTCACTGAGACAGATGCCTGGTGTCATAGCCATGGCCTCAAGCTCAACGCCAAAAAAAGCACAGTCATCCACTTTGGGAAAAATCCTGGGGCTAGTCCACTTATCACCGAAAGTGTGATAAGAGACCTAGGGACACAGGTGGACAGTAGTCTCTCCTTCGATAACCACATCTCCGACAGTAGTCAGGAAATTCTTCTACGTGGCACACCTCATCACAAATAATTTCTCATCCAGAAAAAGGAGGTCATTGTTCCTCTCTACTCATCCCTCATTAGACCTATTATAGAGTACAACTCCCCGTTTGGTATGTACCTCACAAGACATTTACAGCAACTGGAAAGGCCACAGAAATACCTCACAAAGAGGATCATTGGCCTCAAACAGATGCCCTATGCAGACTGTCTCAAAAAGCTCCAGCTCTACTCTGTCACATATCGCCTACTCAGAGACAATCTCTGCCTAACATACAAAGACATGTCAAACCCAGAGCTGTTGGACATGCTACATTTACAGAAATCCCAATCCCTCAGAGTCACATGCTCAAGGGACCTAAACCGTGTCACCACAATAAACAAAATATGCTGGAGGGATAGGTTCCTGTCCCAGAGACTCCCCATACTTTGGAACAGAGTGCCTATTTATGTCAAGCAGAGCACCTCAATAGCCCTCTTTAAGAAAAATCTTGACAATTGGATGGGAGATAGGAAATTCACTCCTGGGATTACTTCTGTGGCTCTGCTTGACAGGGGCACTGGAAAATAATTTTTAGGTGGCGAAAGCCAGGGAATCTTTATGGCTAGGCTTCAACAGGCCCTAGGGACAATAACCTAGTACCTACTTATAAACCTATGAATCTATGAAACAATTCTTGAGAAGACCAATATTCAGCCAGTCTTTCCTTTGTTTCAACATTTGATTTCTGCAGTTTTCTAAATTACTGGAAACCATCTCCTGACCAAACCTGAAATGTGAACTGCTTTTGCCTAACAGCTGCAAGGCTTTTCCCCACCAGAGTTTCTTCTTCTTTTTTATATAACGTTTTCCAGATGTTTTCTTTTCTGACATTCAGACAATGCGGTGACTAACCAGTGACTGAATTTTACCCAGATTTTTAACTTTTATTGTCTTTTTTACGCCACTTTTGTTTTTATGCTGGGAAATCTATAATTAATTTGCTTTTCAGACTTCAGCCATCTTGGAATCTCCAATAACTGTATACAAAATACAGAATGGAGAATCTCCAATAACTGGTCAGAAGTATGTAAATCCACATATCACAAGCAACTATTATAGTTAGTCTTATTATTCAGTTTGATTTAATACTCCTTCTTAAACAAAACACTTAAATACACAAATTATTTACACTATAATTTGATATCAGTAATTAACGAGCGACTATATTGTTTTATTTTCACTATATTACATATCTTAACAATTGTACCAGTCAGAGTCATCCTTAGGTGAAATGGGGCATAAGAGAAAGGGTGCTATGGTGCCCACTCCACTATCCACTGCACCCCCCCATAAATACATACACGTATATCCCTCAGTGCTTCCACCTCCCTGTTTCCCGCTCCATCATGGCATCTTCACATTCAGATCACTTTGTTTAATTTTTTTGCACATGTTGTCTTAGTTTTCATCTTTTTCTTACATACTTTCAACTCACCCTAATGTAACCAGGTGTCAATATAATAACTACAGAGGAAATAAATGAATTATAGATTAATAGGTAAAGACTAGGCTATCAGTCTGCAGATTAATACACGCTTAGCTAATAACCAGAGGGCAAAATCAAACCTGCACTTTGTATCTGTGAGGTAAACATTTAACCATTATGCCAACCCCCCCCAGGGACCCCAATCGGGGGGTCTTGGGCCACTCGGTCTCCACAAGCTAGATGTTCTTAGGTGTATGTTATAGTTTTACCCCAACCTTTTTGATTTACTAAAGGCTTGAACAAAAATCACAACTAAGAAAAGCAATTCCTCTGTAAACCTCCATCTCGGTAATCCCAGACTTGCATACTAACATATATCTCTTTGGCTACTTTATTTTCCATCTGTCCTTCTAAACTGTGGAAGTCTCCATTGTAGTAATCCCAAACTTGCACACCTAGACATATCTCCTGTTAGCTTCCTTATTTTCCTCTTTAAAAGCTGTAAAACAGAAATGCATCACTATGAAATATAGTGCACTATTTATATTGGACAAACACTACTTAATGCAGCAGAGCAGAGACAAATAGTACTTTATCTACCCAGTTTGACTACCAAAAAATCCTATTTTTTTAATCTCTCTCTCAGCATACTGAGCACATAATATGTCTGACAACTAAGAACTACTCCCAACTGTGAAAGAAACCCCGTGGAGCCTATGGAGATAATAGAAAATGCAATTTATTAAAATATAGGTTAAGTTCTTTAATTTTTTAACATATCAGACTTCTTCAGAACAGTGTACGTGAATGCCCATCCATTTAAAAAGCCTTTCCACAAGCCCATGTGACACCAAATACCAATTAAAAAATACCATTAAATTACACATTTGAACAATTATCTAATTTAGTTTAAACCTATACCTTATTATAAATTGCTTGCAAAACTGGTCTCATGTATTCAACTCTCATTCTATAGTGAATGCATATATACATTATTTTAAAAATATATGTATAACCAAGGGTATGAAAACAACCTAACAGCAGAAATATACATGATATATACTTAAATAAATTAATACATATGTAAAATTGTGAACAACTCATAACTTGGCTGCCCATATTTTTAGGACACTGGAAATTAATATATTGTCATTTAGCCCAGGGAGAAAGGTTTCTCCATCCATTCTGAGTTGCCACATTAACTCCTTATATATTCTGCTTGATTCTCCTAAGATAATCCTATGTCATTTTGAAGGACCTGTTCAAGTACAAAAAAAATCTAAATTTGCTCTGACCACAGTCTCCATGCATTTATACAAGGCATTATTCTCATTACCATGTTCAACATCGTAAATATGTTCATAAATATGTTTTTTTTTAATTTGTTCTGTGTTGCCTATATAAAAACATGTGCAACCCAGACACCCAACCAAATAAATTACCACCTTACTGTGTATTTAAGTAATAAATCCCTAGCCTCTGCATAAATTTGGTCCTCATTACACAAATAGCTGCACTGGTTATAATGCCCACATTTGTAAATATCCAATTTTTTACTTTTAGTTCCAAACATGCTATTTCCTGGTGTATTTTCTAAGATTTACTTAAGATTTTTATTCCTTCTCCTTATAAAACTTGGCTTGTCAGGTATACTATCCGTAATACCCATGAAATATGTCAAAACCTCCAATACTTGTTGATAATTTGTTCTATATACTTGAATTTAGAATTAAATGTATACACAAAGGCTTTAGGTGTTGCCATCTCAAAATTGGCTCTACCCACAATCACTTCCACACCCTTCCCTAAAATAGGTTCAAAATTCCTATCCCATCCATTAATAAGTTCTTGTTCTGCTTTAACTATCAAATCTAAAGGGCAGCCTCTTTCTGAAAACAGTTGTCTAATATATTCAACTTCCTTTAGAAATTCTTGGTGCTCAGATGTCATACAGGCTGTCCTAATTAATACTTCTTTTCTGTTAGGAGGGATGTTCACTCAAATAATGAAGACAGAAATTAGAAAAGGTATCTTTCCTATAAACTGTAGATTGAAATCTACCACTACCAATGTTCTTATATATATATATATATATATATATATATATATATATATATATATATATATATATATATATAAATATATGAATACTCTCAGAATAGTAGTGAGTAAATTTCAAGAATGTGGTAGTACCATTAAGATATTCAAATAACTTTCTACATTTTCCACTGTACCCTTCCATAAAATGCATATTTCGTCCAGGAATCAAGTATGAAAATGCCAATCGGCAGCATGAATGGAATTCATATTAAAATTATTTTCCCAATGATACAATACCAGATTAGCATAAATGAGAGCACAATAGGCTACCATTGCTTCTCCTTTGTTTTGCTTATAAAATTCACCACTGAAAAACTCAATTATATAAATTTACTAATCAATAAAATGTTTGAAATATTCAAAATATTACTTTTAAAAATAACTTTTTTAAATCATTCCTGCCCCACTAAGTGGGGAATACTAGAAAAAATTCTACAATGTTGATAGTTACAAAATTAAATCCTCCTGGTAAAATCCAGCCTTAATATTCTTAAGGAATCCCCATGAATCCTTTGAAGTACGACTGATGTTGTTCAAAAAAGATTTTAATTTCTGATCAATAAAAAATAGCCAAAGGTTGAGTCTTGGAACCTCTGGCCACTACAATCGGCCTCAATGGAGGATTGCTGATTGATTTGTGGATTTTCGGTATTCCAAATATTACTAGAATGTGATGATTATCCACCCTCAAAAACTCAAAACACCTGCTACTGATTTCACCCTACATAAGATGATAGTTCAATATAAAATCAATGTTGGCATAAGCTATATTAATCTTGTTTCTGGACACAACACAATATCTTTCTTAATTTCCCAGGATATTGCACATTCATGTTTCATAATCAACAGTCTCCATTATTACCAACCAACCATCACCCTTATTGGGTTTCATAACCCTGTATACCTCACTGTTAGACAGGAACTATAATAAAAATTTGTCTTCTTCCTTCAAATTATGAAACACTGACTTGTACTTATATAATTTCTTAATGTCCTTTTGAACCAGTTCCTTAAATACTAAAAACCATGGATGAAGGGGTGGATTAAACACACCTTTTTTTTTAAATGAATCAGATGATAACATCTCTTTACCATAAAATAAATTATCAAAATTTTATTTTCTAGCAAACAACTTTAAATCTAATAACAGACCTGCAGTGTCAATATGCTTAGAAGGAACAAACTGAAATTCTTTCATAAATAATTCAAAATATTTAACATCAATCTCTAAGTCACTATAGTTGAAAAATATTGAAATTGTTATAGGAGACCATCACACCATCATAAGAAACAACAGAGTAAAACATTATCCTCCAGTTCCTTCCTCTTGT
The DNA here is from genome assembly GCF_019279795.1 of Protopterus annectens. Classification (NCBI taxonomy): domain Eukaryota; kingdom Metazoa; phylum Chordata; order Ceratodontiformes; family Protopteridae; genus Protopterus; species Protopterus annectens. The sequence continues at coordinate 1,149,845,237 of NC_056731.1, forward strand.
CGAACCTCTCCTCTTCCTCTCCCTCTTGGAAATCTCTCTTGCATATTCCAACTGCTCTCCTGGGTAGATGACAGATTCTGGGTATAATTCTGAGCAAGACGTTCTGACCATCTCAAGGGGGGGATGTAAAGTGGATGGCTCTGATGTTCCATCCAGTGAGAATACTACATTGTTGTCCTGTAGAGCAGAGTAGATATTGTTGTTTGATTCAGGCTGAAAACCCAAATTCTTAAAACTAGGTATGGGGTAGGCTCTATTATTGCAATAATCATTAAAATCCCTCTGCAGTTTTAACACTTTCCTCTTCTTCAAGTCTTTGCACCTACAATCTATGTCCTTGAACACCCTAAAATATTTTGAACTGTCTATAGAGTGCATCAAGTCTTGCATAAGAGTACTATTAAGATCCATTATCTCCTCCAATAATGATTGCAAACCACTGTCATTGTTCTTGATAATGCTTCTCATACAGTACCAAAACCATTGAACAAATCTGTCAACCCCTGGTGAAAATTGCTAAAATATGTAACATTGTTCAGAAATTTAAACAAATGTATGCCCTTTGGCACTCTCTTTACAATAATGCACTCTATTAAATATGAATTTTCTATTTGCAAAGTGAGGTACTTAAGTAATTTGGTTTGGAACTTACCCACCATCTCATGGCAGGACAATGTTGTCAATTCACATACAGGCTGCAGGGAGACACTCATATCCAACCAACTTCTAAAAACAAAATCCATACTTGAAGTTGGCAAGTTGCTAAGTTCTGCCAAAGAACAAGCTCCTCAGTTTGCCACATTGTTTTGTTGCACAGCGCGACTGGATGAACTGGAACTTCGTGCAATATCTACACCTGATGGTTCAGGAAATAAGCTCCTCTAAGAACCATCAGTCCTCATTCCCAACTCTTGCTTGCTACCAGGAAAGTAGAAAAACAAATCTATAGCAGCTTTTTTCTGGGTATCCACAATTTGCTTTAAAACATCGATCAAATGGGTTATATCCCCCTTCAAGATAGGAGCAGAACCTTCATCTACTTCCTGTGGACCATTTTTATCCCCCTTTGCTGTCATTTTGTTTGGGAACAAGCACAATGCAACAGAACTAAATCTTCCCGCAGTAACAAACTAAGAACTTCTCCAACCTGGAACGAAACACCATGGTGCCTATGGAGATAATGGAAAATGCAATTTATTAAAATAAAGATTGAGTGCTTTCATCTCTCAAAATATTAGACTTCTTCAGAACAGTGTATGTGAATGCCCATGCCTTTCAAAAGCCTTTTCACAACCCCGTGTGACATACGTTTGGTTATACGATGAGAACTCAGTATAGGAGAACAGCTCAAAAGTGATTTATAATAAGGTATAGCTTTACACTAAATCAGATAATTGTTCAAATGTGTAATTTAATGGTATTTTTTAATTGGTATTTGACGTCATATGGGGTTGTAGAAAGCTTTTAAAATGCATAGGTATTCACGTACACTGTTCTGAAGAAGTCTGATATTTGTAAAGGTGAAAGTTCTCCACCTTTATTTTAATAAATTGCATTTTCTATTATCTCCATAGGTTCCACAGTATTTTGTTCACAGTTTGGAGAATTTCTTAGTTTGTTACTGCAGACAGGATTTACTTTTGTTGAGTTATATCTGACAACTGCTGCTGCAAAAGTTAACATAATCACACTACCAAAGGAACTTCTACAGCTGAATTCCACCTTCAGTTGAATATGTACAAAAGAAGAAAAAATAGTTAAAATCTATGTAAGATAGTTTCCAAGAATCAAACTAAACTTAATTGTTTTCCCTCACTTCTGCATCAGTGTGTTCTGTACTGTAGTGTTGAATCTGCTGAAGGGATACCCCCCCTAACAGGCCTTACTGCTGAAGGTGAAGCTAAATTAACTCATCAGCATTTTTATCCAAGCAGTGCAAATTTTCCCCAGAAAGGCAATAAAAGTCCTTAACTTCTTCTTCTTCTTCTTTTTCTTTCAGCTTTTCCCGCTTAGGGGTCACCACAGTGGATCATTTGTCCGTTCATTATTGGCAGTGGAGTTTTACGGTGTCGAGTTGCCAGCCCGGCGCCCAACCTTCCACAGAAGGCACACACGCACGCACTCACACCTAGGGCCAATTTGGAGTGTCCAATCCACCTACTGCATGTCTTTGGTATGTGACAGGAAACCGGAGCACCCGGGGGAAACCCACGCAACCACAGGGAGGACATGCAGACTCCGCACAGAAGGCACCCCAGCCAAGAATCGAACTGGAGAACCTCTTGTTGTGAGGCAGCAACGCTAACCGCTGCACCACCGTGGCCACCCAATAAAAGCCCTTAACAATAAAATTAAATCACATTAGTTATTTAGAGTTCAAAGTCCTTGTCTTTGTATCTATAAACATTCTACTTCACTGATTGCACGTGGTGGTAAACCATCTGTTGGTGTTGGGGGAGTAACTACAGTCCGTTGAAGTACCTGATTGGTCCTCCCCTCATCTCAGTTTTTCTCCAACTAATTTAGCCTAATTTTAAGCCAAAGTCACTGCAATACTGCCTGTTACAATCAATTAACTTAGGTGTATGTTATCAGCAGTCTAACAGCATGTCTAACTGTCTTTACATTTATCGGGAGTTGTCTTACCTCTTGTCTTGCTGCAGTTTAACAGATTGCTTTCCTGGTACTTACTGCACCTAATCTCATTCCTAAAACTTAATAGAGCCAACAACATATGCATAGCTGGGCTATATATCCCCCAGGACAAATCATTCCAATACTTGAAAACATACTATCCTGGATAGCAGATACAATCACAAATTAAATTATCCTCCTGGGTGATGTAAACATTGACTGGCAGTTCTTATCCAAAAATTCAGGAGTCAATAGCATGAACCTCTTTGGATTCACTCAACTTATTGATATACCAACAAGATACAGCAAAAATAACTCCCAGCAATCTATTCATAGCTTCATAGGTTCATAGGTAGGTACTAGGCTATTTGCCCTAGGGCCTATATAAGCCTAGCCAAAAAGGTACCCTGGCTTTTGCCACCCAAGAAAATTATTTTCCTGTGCCCCTGTTGAGCAGAGCCACAGAGGTGATCCCCAGGGTGAATTTCCTATTTCCCATCCAATCATCAAGATTTTTCTTGAAGAGTGCTAATGAGGAGCTTTGTTTGCTATCGATAGGTAGTTTGTTCCAGAGTATGGAAAGTCTCCGGGACAGGAATCTATCCCTCCAGCATGTTCTGTTTATTGTAGTGACAAGGTTTAGGTCCCTAGAGCATGTAGCTTGGAGGGATTGGGATTTCTTTAAGTGGAGCATGTTCAACAGCTCTGGGTTTGACATAGCTTTGTAAGATGGCAGAGATTGCCTCTGAGTAGGCGATATGCGACGAAGTAAAGCTGGAGTTTTTTGAGACGGTCCACGTAGGGCATCTGTTTGAGGGCAGTAATCCTCTTTGTGAGGTGTTTCTGCGGCCTTTCCAGTTGTTGTAGATGTCTTGTGAGGTACATACCTAAAGGGGCATTGTACTCTATAATAGGTCTAATGAGTCACGAGTAGAGGGGAACAATGATCTCTTTTTTCCTGGATGAGAAACCTTTTGTGATGAAGTGTGCCGCATAGAAGGATTTCCTGACTACTGTGGCGATGTGATTATCAAAGGAGAGACTACTGTCCACCTGTGTGTCCCAAGGTCTCTTATCACACTTTTGGTGTTAAGTAGACAACCACCTATGTGATAGCTCATGGGTACAGAGTTTTTACCAAAGGGGGATGACAATGCACTTTTTAGCATTGAGCTTGAGGCCATGGCTTTGACACCATGCATCTGTCTCCATGATGCCCTTTTGAAGGCTGTCTACATCATTAGGAGTTTCGATTATGGCTCCTAGTTTGCAGTCATTTGCAAACTTTATTAGCCAAAGGCCTTCTGTGTTAGCCTATACTTCAGAAACGTAGATACCAAACAGGAGAGGACCCAGGATTGAACCCTGTGGCACTCCACTTGTCACTGGTCTGAAGTTGGATTTGGAGTCTGCTACTTTCACAGTGTGGGTTCTGTCAGTGATTGGCAACCCATCTTGTGACACAGGGATCTATACCTAGTTTAGTGAGTTTATCTAGAATTCCAGAGTGGGGGATGGTGTCAAAAGCTTTGGCGAGATCTAGATAGGCTGTGTGAACCACCTTAACTTCGTCTACAGCTTTGGTGACTGCTTCAAAGAAGTCAATCAGGTTTAGGGGACTTGATCTGCCTTTCCCCTTAGAATGACACAACTAACAAAGGAACATAAGCTCAAAACTACCCATAATCTCTTCAGTTTCTCCAAGGAGTCTTTCATTGAAGCTCTGAAAGTAGTTAACTGGTCCATCCTTTAAATGAGGCAGTTGAATACTTCAGTCCGGCATTTCTAAATATTCTTAGTACTTTAGCCCCACAGCATACAAAAATAATTTAAAACAGTCATACCCCATGGCTCACCAGTCAATGCAAATTCCTTATGAAAGACAGACAAAGTGTGGATTAACTGGCAAAAGAATAAAAATGACAACAATTTGCAACTATTCAGACAGCCATGAAACCAAGTCAAGAAACAAGTTAATACAAGATAGCCATAAAAACAATCCTAAAAAATTCTGGTCCTCCACATCCTCTCTGATCAACCCACGTACAAAAAGGATCCCAGTCCATACCCAGACATTCCCCCTCTTCAAACAGCTACCAGTTTCAGTTCAATATGTACTCGATAGAATGCATAGCTGACTTAAACTCAAACTCACCTAACATGCCCCCTTCCGCACAGCTAACTTCCCCTATCTTAGACCCTAGCACATTCCTTCACAAATCTCACCTAACTGCAACCTTTCCATTGCACATACAGACAACTCCACCCACTTTACCTTTTAACCAGTTTTTAAAACTTCCATAAAAAAGATTTTACATAAACTAAAACCTTGTTCCTCCTCAGCTGACAACCTTCCCCCAGAATACCTAAATCTAGATTCAGATGCAATAACATACCCAATCAGCATTCTTATTAATAGATCAATAACAGAATCCTTTGTCCCTAATTTGTAGAAAATGGCCCATATTATCCCCTTACATAAAGGAGGTAATTCCACTGACATTACAAATTTCTGTTCCATACCCATCCTGTCTCCACTTTCTAAAATCCTTGAAAGATGTATACATCAACAATTTCTCCACTATCTCTTACAAAATAAGCTAATCACCAATACCCAACATGGATTTTGGCCAGACCACAGCACCTCCACTGCATTACTATCATTTACAGACATGGACAATAAAGCTCGCAACTCTAATAAACTTGTATCTGCGGTATTTCTAGATCTATCAAAAGTCTTTGACATGGTGTCTCACAGTAAACTCCTCAATCAGCTATCCACCCTGGGTCTATCATCTCTATCTATTCAATGGTTCTCTAGCTACCTTGCCAACAGGCAACAAGCTGTAAAATGGCAAGGATCCATCTCTGCATATCTTCCCACTTCCGCAGGAGTCCCAGAAGGATCCATTTTTGGTTCTCTAATGTTCAATATTTTTATATCAATTTTATTTCAATAATGTACAGTCATCTTCTTGAGAAGGCACCTTGATTCAATATGCCGATGACTCTACCATTATCTGCTCTTCAAACAGTTAAGCTTACCTCCAAGAAATCACTCAACAAGCTGTCATCTCCATTGAAACAAGGCTTAAAAAATACAACTTCTACTTAACCCCTCCAAAAAAAAAATCAAACTCCTCATCTTTACCCCCAAAACTCATGCTCTTAGATCATCTTTCAAACTCTTCTTGGTAAATAGCACTGAAATTAAATTAGTCCACTGCACCAAACTATTAAGAATTATAATAGATGATAATCTTTAAATTTGACCTCCACATCGAAAGCAATATCAAGAAAATCCATCAAAAACTGGGCATACTTTACAGAAACAAACACTTTCTGTGCACTCCCACAAAAATTACTCTATAAAAAACTTACCTTCTGCCCTCCCTACACTATGCAGCACCAATTCTAACCAATTTACGATCCTCCATAAAAAAAAAAAAACAAACAAACTTGAAACCTGCTGCAACAAAATTACCAAGTTTGCTACTAATTCATCCTCCCTTACCCATCATTGTAAAGCTCTGCATACTCTTAGCTGGCTGAACTCTACTTCTCCTACATTCAACTTATAATATTACATAAAATTATATACAAACCATTAGCCTACCCAGCTCTTACCCCTTTAACTGACATGTATTTCCCTAAAAGAACTCTTAGATCAGAAGACAAACAAATTATCACCATAAATAAAGTGAATAAATCCCCTGGACAAAGCATGTACTCATTATCAGTAGCAAAAAATGGAACTCCTTCCCTCAAACCACCAGAAATCTTTCTAATCTACCCACCTTTAAATGCTCCCTAAAAGATTAATTTACAAAATCATGGACCTGCACCTGTGCCAATCCTTGCTGAACTTACTCACTATACTTCATTCACCCCCTTCAACCTAAATCACACTTCATGACCCTCTCCAGTCTCCTAATCCAGTCCTTTCTTTTGTTTTTCACACTAACATACCTTATCCACTTCATCTCTGCAGACCTTTCCTCCACCTCTTCCTCTTTTCTCCCTACTCACCAAAGCTGCACTCTTCTTATAATCTCCTTCTCTCCATCTTTCTATAACCAATTAATATGAACACCATCTCTCATACTAAGACATCTCTCAATTTCCCCTCACTCTAATCAATATTATCTCTTATATCTCTTTAAAATATATTATTATAACTGTCTCAGGTCTCATTTATAACACACTACTCTATATAGCAAATAATATGACAAATAATATGACTATTCAGCTTTTCTTTGTATAGTTCCTCCAACTCATGCTGTTGTTTTTCATTGCAGTTTACTATGAAACATATGTTCGATGTTTTATTCTCATAACGTTTTTTTTCACTCTTATGAGTTGTAGTGTAACATGATACTTCGTGATTTAAAATATCTGTACTTGATGTTTTGTAGTAACATGATATTCTGTGATTTAAAATGTCTGTATTTGATTTTTGAATGATTGTGATTGTGGAGCTTTTCTCCTCGGGCCTCGGCTGAAAATGGACACTTTCTGTCCCAGTCAGACTTTCCTGGTAAACAAATGTCAAATAAATAAATAAATAAAAGTCCTAGTCTTCAGCTTTGCCTTTTCCTGCATCCTTTCAACTTTTCCTAACTGGCCAGGACTGTGCTGTAGGAATAAATAATAAAATTAAGCCATGGGTCTGGGAAGTTGTTAGGCCGAGAAGCCATGCAGTTCTAGATGTTGTGAGTTGCATTTTTAACCTTCAGATTCAATGATGGCATGAAAAAACACAAGCAAGGAAAGCACTTCAGTATTACTTTTCAGCTTTGCTTTTCCTGCATTCTTTCAACACACCAAAACTGACCAACAGTGCACTTTAATAACTGGAATAAATAATCAGATTAAGCTGGAGGGAGGTTCCTCAGAAGACATGAGGTTAAAGATGTCCTGAGATGCATTTTAGAGCCTTTTTCCTACCTTTTTATTCAATAATGCCACACACAAAAACATGAGCAAAGAAAGAACCTCAGTATTACTCTTTATTTTTATTCTTCTTACATCCTTTTAACACACCTTAACTGACCAAAATGCATTGTAACAAATGTGGAATAAATAATCAAATTAGTCATAGATGCTCTGGGATGCATTTTAATGCTATTTTCTAACATTTTAATCCAGTAACTGTCTGAGGAAAAAAAAAGAAAAGAAAAGAAATGCAGTCTTATTTTTTTTTTTCAAGGAACAAAACAACAATTCATAATAAAACACTTGTTAGGATGCATACATCATACAGGTTCATAGCTGTGTGCTAGGCTAATGACCATTATAGCCTTTTTAATTCTAGCCATGCATCCCAAATCTCTGTCAAATTCTGGTACTCTTGATAGTGTAAGGAGGTGCTTAGAAAATGAAACATTTATACGCAGGGGCCTGGGAGATGAGCTATTTACAGGCTGCCTGTGTACATTAGAGACATAGGTGCGAAACCAAGGCTGAATGTCAGTTCCTCATCTGGTTGAATTGGGTTAGGGAGGAATTCTGCTTCACATGAATGGGAATCCTGTTCTAGAGAATGAGTAGTCTCTGGGAAACACACCTGTCTCTCCAGCAGGTCTTATTTATATCACCAGAAAGTTTTACGTCTTTAGAATGGGTAATTTTGGTGCTGTTTGCATTGCAGATAAGAAGGAAGTCTATCAGAATGGGGTCAGAAGATGTCTTGTATGCTAGGGATAAATCTCCCCTCAATAGCGTGTAGGAGACAGAATACAGGTATAGGGCTTTGAGGTGGTCTGCATATGACATTTATGCCTTATATTCTTTTAGTGAGGATGCACACGTACATTATTATACATATATTATATGTATGTAAAACACAGAACAGAAAAGGACTGACAAAAAGTCCAGACTCCGTGCAATGATCTAGTTACTGGTGTGCTTGCAATCACTTTGTTACTAACAGTTATGGACTATAAATGTACTATTACTCTTGTTCAGAGCTGGAGTGAGAAAATTCAGTAAAACATAAAACTGAGGAGTTTAAGTCTGGTAAAATTTATAGAAAGTCACCAATTCTCAGTTTCTAGTTAACCAGTTATCAAATAATTAGCAAACAACTGACACATTACTAGTCAGCAAACAAGTTAAAGCTTGTGAAACAAGAAGTTACATACTTTTTGTTTTTAAACAGTATGACAAACATTTGTTTGCTTGTTTTGCTGACATGAAAAGTATGGTATGTTCTCAAATTCGTATCTAAAAAAAATCATATTTCCTATATGCAAGTCCATACTCTGGGACTTGCCAACCTATTCCTAGGATTCATGGTTCTGTGGAGTTTCTAGTACTGTTTGCCTTTCCAGTATTACTTATGTTTGCAATACCATTTAATTTTACAGCATTACTTTTAGTTAAAGTTTATGATACTAGAAACTTCACAGAACCAGAAATTCTAGAATTGCTTGGTGGGCTCTAGTTTCTATGTGTACACACTGTTAAGCGTTTAACACTACTCTTACATTCCCTCCAGCAGACTTTCCACAGAAGAGGTGCACTCACTACAATTGCCTAAACTGCTTCCTTGCTGACCCTTGCCTTGATCTCATTCAATAGCCTATAATATCTATGGCTTACCAAATTTCTAGAAAAAAATGCATATAAACAAATTCTCAACTTTGTCCTGAAATTTAGACTAAAACCTTCTGTGACGTGCACAGTATAGTTCCGTTCTGGGTTACATTTAATGTCTTAAAAAAAAAATCTTAGCTGCATGATAATATTTACTGCTGCAGTTCAGCTTCCCCTGTACTGTTCCTTGTGTGAGTCAGAGTCTAGAGAATATTCTCTTTCTGGTCTTGATTGGAGACAAATATTTTTATTCTCCTGATGCTTGTTTTACTGCTCACTCTTTTTGTGTATCCGATTGTTCAAATGTGGTAGGAATTGCTGCTCTAGTGACCTTTTCAGTTCACCACCATCATAAATGCTGTTGGCTAGCAGGAGTAACCTCTAAGCAATCAGAATTTAAAGGGGTCACTTAGAATTTCATGGTACCCTGTTATTTTGTGTTTGAAACTGTGTACATTCATGTAAAAATGGGCAATTCACAGTTATGGGCTAGGGGTGCTTTTCTGCCATTCATTTATTTAAGTAAAGAAACAGCTATACTTCTTTACTTTAAAACAAAAATGACAGAAAAGTGCATCGGGATGAAAATCAGCCTAAGCAGATGCCTAGTTTGCCTATGCATAAAGTTATCATGGGACCAAATACTTCATACCTTGTGTTATAGTCTACTTTATTACACAGATGTGCATCTTAGATGTTCTGTTCCTTGTCAATGTCCTTTTCAAGTTAAATTTCATTTACAGAATCCCATACAGCCAATTCTTTACTAGGGATTTCTGTTTCTGATCTCTAATAGTCTTCAGTTCTATATTTTTAATCCATGTAATCATCTTTTTTTACCTCTGTTATTGACAGTTTGTGTTTGGTTTTCCACTTTTGAGGTATTGCTTTATTTTACATCAACTGAACAAAAACATCTGCATACTGAGGATACATTCTCTTCCTAGTATAAGAATGAGCATATTGTTCAGTTCATTTTTGTACTGAAGCAACTCCACACATGCTCTCAAGATCCTGTTTCTGAATCATCATATCTGCAACATATGCCTCTTGTCTGTGGGAACACTTTTTCAAGTCTCTTAGGTGTATAGAAATAGTTGTGCAAATATTTCCATGCAAAAATTCTACTTTTCTTGATTTAGTTGCATTAAGTAGTGATAAAATATATTTTCCTCCATATCTTTATTTAATCATTCATCCCATACTATTTTTAATTTGATATCATATTTATGCACACAACTAATATTGCCATATCTGCTCCACTTATCACTTCATTGCAGTCTGCCATTTATGTTCTGGCTTCAGTTATAAAATCGGTTTGTGGTTTACCAAATTTATTATACAGCCTCCACGTATCTTCCTTCAGCTATAATATTAGACCTGTGTATGCAAGTTTATCTGAGTTCATTAAACCAAAGGTTTGCCCTGCTCCACCACATTTTATTACTGATCTTTTATTATGTGCTTCCAGAATTTTGGTTCATTGCTTTTTCTTTACAAGATATTTATTATATTTTCTTCTGTCTTTCTTCTTACTATATACTATATATTGTAGAGCATTATTCTAGTTTTTTCAAGGTCTAACTTCCTTTAAAGAAAAGACTTAGCCTTACTTAACAGTTTCCCTAAATGCCTACATGTGATCCTGTCATGTCCTCACTGGACACAATGCCTATCACATGCTTCTATTTGGGCACATATTCTGATTCCTGATTCAGATATAGTAATATAAGTTGTGTGGTCTTATAGTATACCTCCAAATATGGATGTCCCAAACTGCCTTGTCCCTTTTTCAGTACTATTTTTCTACCATTAAACTCTTTTCATTTTGTTATCCTAAAAAAATAGTAATTTTCCTTTTCATATTCCTTCCTGTCTGATCTCTCAGTTGATACATTTAAGCCTGACCTACATAAAAAGCTAGAAGGACCCACATCATCTTAATTACTTGTATCTTATTGTCAATGTCCATAAACAACAATTTCTATAGTCTTATTTTACTTATTACTTTTTGAGTAATTTCTTCTCACATTTCTTTAGTGGTTTGCTCAACACCTTATTTCAGCCTAATTTCCAAGTATTGCATCTTGTCATCAACTCAGAATAGGGAACATTTTGTAGCAAGTCATGTGTTGTCAGAAGATCTATTACTATAGCATTTGTTTTTGCTTCATTTAATTTATATCCTGCTACACTAGTAAAATATTTCAGTTTACCAATATAATTTTTATATCACGTTCTAAAATGGTAACATTATATTATTTTGCTCAGAAAAAAGGGCTATTTGCTCATTAATATTTTGCCATTTATATCCAATTATATTTTATTGTCTTATGTCTATGGCTAATGGATCTAAATATAAAACAAAGAGTAATTATGAAGATGGACAATCTTGCCTAATTCCCCTTTTTAAGACTAAATGCTTTAGACATTTTACCACCATACTTCACCCTAGCTTGTGCTCCTATGTTGATATTAAGTATTAGTGATGCCCATCTTTGTGGAAACCCAAATGCCTCAAAAGATCTCTTCATAAATTCCCAACTCACTCTATCAAATGCTTTTTCAGCATCAACACCTATTAACATTAATATATTATTATTGTTCAGTGCATCCTTCTGAATCATGTTATCTTAAAATATTTACCTTCCTTTTTCTGTAAACACACACTGATCTAGTTCTTCGATCCTTGACAATATCTCTGCCATTCCCTTTTGCCAAATCATCATAAATACTTTGTTGTCAACATTTAGAACTGAAATGGGACTGTATGAACTTGGATAAAGAAGACTCCACCTTATTTTGCATAACTACCACTACTGCTTCTTTTCAAGTCAATGTCATAGTCACCCCCAAAATATTGTTAAAAAGTACTCTCCAGACTTTTATTATCTCCTGTTCCTTCTTTTGCTTACTTCTATTGGAATGCTATCAGTTCCAGGGTTTTTTCTTGTATTCTGTCTTCTCATTGCATTTTTATTTCAATTTCCTTAATTTTTTAATGCTAACATTCGTCTTTCTGCTTCTTTTAGATGAAGTATTTGCAATTGTCCCGGACATGTTACCATTTCGTATGTGTTGCTCTCAATCTCTCTCAACATATATGTCTTGTCTGCAGAGTGCACTGTAGTAGTTTAACACTACATTCATCAATGTTTCTTCATCCACTTCTACTCTGATATTCTTATAATTCCAGATTTTAATTATCATCCTTTCAATTTTTTGTTGCTTTAAATGTTGAGTCAATAATTTAGTAGCTGCAAGGTTACAGTAAAAAAAACAGTTGTTTTAAAACTATTGCTTTATGTTCATTCATATTTTCTAAGTACTCTTGTATAGACATTCTAGCTTTCTCCAGTTGCTCTTCAATCTATGTTCTGCCTTTTTTTACTTCTTTAAATTCTTTATTTTTTTAAAACCCTTGAAATATTCACTATGACTGTTTTTCCATATCTTGTTTGGTTTCATTGTAACCAAATTTCTAATAATCCATTTATAATTACACTGAGCCTTTGCAAGCTATTTTCTGATTAAATTAATATCCAGTAACTTTCAGTTAAAGTTTTATCTACCCAGTCATTTTCAGAAAAAAATGCTACAAAATGCCAGTATTTGTCACAGCAGCCTTTTACTTGCTTGCAAAGCATAATTTGTATAGATGCATGGTCTGACAATACTACTGGATGAGTTTTCATCATTCATACCATGCTACAATATTGTTTCAATATGTCATTTCTATCTATTCTTGCACAAGAGCCACATTTCAATGAAAATGAGTGTATTCCATTCCATTCTGTCTTATTTTCATTACACCAATGAGTCCAAGTACATGCATATATTTTTCTAAGTATCCGCCCTTATCTGGTATTCTGTGATACTTTGGCCCTCTAGAGACGTCTTCTTTATTTTCTAACCTTTTAGCCACTGCCATACATCCTTGATGAAAGGATGATACCACAATATGAACAAAAGATGACTAACTTTAATAATTGGCTTAATTTCTGGTAGCATTCTAAGGGGGTGCAATATTTATCAGCATGGAAGGAGATGGTCAACAGACCAAGCTGCTTTGCCAGGGATGGCCTGCACCTCTCCCATCTAGGGTTTTGAATGCTGACTAAAACATTGTCTTCCACCATAGTGCCTGTTTTAAGCAGTGCCAAACTGAAAGTACTTCCAACATAGCAAATCAAAACCAAGAAAATCTAAAGATGCTACTGCTAATTGCTAGGAGTCTAAACAAAAAACTCCACTCCCTAGAGATGCTCTTCACCCTAGAGAATGCTGACTTTTGTGCGGTCACTGAGACATGGTTTAAAGACACAGAGAGAACACCAACAGTGCAAAGGTATAATACCTTTCACACATTTAGACCAGCTACTACACAGACAGGGACTAAAGGTGAGGTATCTCGATTTGAGAAGGTCATCAAAGTAATGGATGAGGGCAAAATGGTTCACACTGCCTACCTTAACCTGGCCAAGGCATTTGACATAATGCCCTACTTGGGAATTGTTGACAAACTTAAGAGGTTGGGCACAAACACTTATGTCACCCAGTGGATTGCCAGCTGGCTCTCAGACAGGACCCAGGAAATTAGAAATGGAGAGTCCACCTCCACAAAGAGGCCAGTCATAAGCGGAGTTACTCAGGGATCAGTCCTGGGACCAGTCCTTTTTGGCATTTATTTCTCTGAATTCAAGCTCAATGTCAACGGCCTCTGGCTGACTAAATTTGCAGATGATTGCAAATTAGGAGCTGTCATTGAATCACCCACTGACACAAATGTTCTTCAGGAAGGGATGACACCAACAAGCGGTGCCAGAGCCATGGACTAAAACTAAATGCAAAGAAATGCATAATAGTATCCTTTGTGAAGACATCCACTCGTGGAAACTATCATACTGACACCACACCCCTAAGAGTTGGCCCAGTAGTCAGAGACTTGAGGACACACATAGACAGTAATCTAGCCTTTGACCCTCACTTGTCTACAGTAATGAAGAAATTGTTCTATGCTGTGCAACTTATAAACAAAGGCATGGCATCTAGGTCCAAAGAAGTTATTGCTCCACTGTATTCAGTATTCATCAGACCTATCATTATGTACAGTGCCTCATTTGGTATGTATCTAACCAGGCATATACAACAATTGGAACATCCACAGACGTCCCTCACTAAAATAATACAGGGCATAAGTAACATGTCCTATGCAGACCCCCTCAAGGCCCTATTCCTGTATTCTGTCTCCTATAGACTGTTGAGGGGAGACCTATGCCTGGCATACAAGGCATTGTCAGACACCACCCTGATGGACTTCCTGCATATCCACAAAACAAACAGCATCAGAATTACCCATTCTAAAGACTTAAAACTTGCATGTGATATAAATAGGGCCTGCTGGAGAGACAGGTATGTATCCCAGAGACTACCCATTCTCTGCAACAGGCTTCCCATCCATGTGAAGCAGAGTACCTCCCTAACCAAATTCAACTGTAAATTGGACAACTGGATGAGGAACAGGAAATTCATCCCTGGTTTGCTGCCTGTGTCTACAATGTACACATGTAACCTGTAAATGGTTCATATCCCAGGCCCCTGCTTGTAAATGTTGCACCTCCCAAGCCCTTGCTTACACTTATCAAGGGTACCAGAACTTGTCAGAGATTTGGGATGCATGTCTAAGCCTAAAAAGGTCCTTGTGGTAGTTACCCTAGTACTCACTTATGAACCTATTATTTACATCTTGCAGCAAAAACAATGGCAGACAAACCACCTAGGCTGAAGCTACAAATGTGGTGTTTGTAGGTATGAAACCTGCAACTGGGTAACGCTATCTACAAGAAATAGATCGAGGTACAGTTTAAAAGTAGGTTTTAATTCCTTCAAGGTTAAAAATGACAGTAAAAGTCCCTTTTCTTTCACAAACGATAAGCGCTTTCAAAAAAATCTTCATCAGAACGATCTGATGAAGATTTTTTTGAAAGCGCTTATCGTTTGTGAAAGAAAAGGGACTTTTATTGTCATTTTTAACCTTGAAGGAATTAAAACCTACTTTTAAACAGAACCTTGATCTATTTCTTGTGGATAGCGTTACCCGGTTTCAGGTTTCATACCTACGAACACCACGTTTGTAGCTTCAGCCTAGTTGGTTTGTCTGCCATTGTTTTTGCTGTTTTTCTTGTTTGGCAGTACAACCTCAGCAGTGGGAAGGTATTTTTATTCTATTCTTTACATCTTGTCTCGTTCATTATGGTGGCATATGTACCGCAGCAAGTCTAATTTCTATGCCCTGTCAGTAACTTTCTCTACTACAAATCTTCCCTGAATAGCCTTAATTTACTCCATAATTTTAATTCTGACAGCCTTATAACTTAATATCAAGACCCCCCCTTCTTTTGCTCTTCTTATATTCCAGTAGAGAAACCCTCCTTCCACTTTTAATTATAAAACATTCATGTTATTTATGATTCAGGTGCATTTCTTGTAACATTATTACCTGTACATTACTGTGTAAATATAAGTCAATACTCTGTTTTTCTCTCCGTCCACTAATGCATGTTCCAGACTAATGACTGAAACATATTAAAGTTTATATTTTATTCTGCTTACATATTTTTGTCTTTCTGTTACTTCATAGTTGACTTCTACTGTTTTTTAGTCACTTTATATATTTTTGTGTAATACTATCTCAGCTGAACCTGATCTTTTATTTTCATTAGAGCAACACACAATGCTCTTTTTACCTCAGAAATAATCAGCATACTAACCATGTACACATTTTCTCAAGGCAATAGAGCTAATGCTCTATAAAAAGAAAGAATGTTCTGTAAAAAGCAGTGTGATGCTTCCTCTAGTCTTTACTAATCAGGCTCAAACACTGATTTGGTCCTTTGGGTTGGGGAACACCTATTATAAATTACTAATTTGTTTATTTCACTTGCCTTTAGGTAACACATTAATATCTTAATTCTGAAACAGTCCCTATATCACTGTGTTGCTAGTTAGTCTTGCTGTCTATGTTCTTTCATTTACTATATTTGTCGCTTTAAATGTTTCTTTGTTTCTGCAGGTTGTTCATTCCTGCGATTAGTACACATTTTTAACATTTCCTCTTTCACTTCATTATACATTTGAAATGCTGTAGCTATTTTCAAAAGGTGAAACTTGTCTGTCTAGACAACATGGCTCCATCCTCTTCTGATCAATCATAGTTTGCCAAGGAGGGAAAGCTGCATTCCAATAGCACTATATACAAAATAGGTCAGTCTGCAGACTGAGAATCTCCCATTCTGAAGACTGTCTTTAACCAAACACTATATAATCCAGCCATCCATACACAACCCCTTTTTCCCATTTTTTGCACATGGGGTCAGGGTGTCACTTCAACAGTGACAATCATCTAGAGTCAAGGTTTACATGGCTAAATGGCTAGCCCTGACATGGAACCAAAACATCATATAATATCAAATTGTTATTTCCTTACTGGAATGTACATCTTCCAGTGTGCATCAAACATTTAATTATACCAAACACCCTCACTGATACATATATTCCTCACACAGTGTTTCCAGTTATTTTGTGAATGTTGCTTTTTAGCCTAAATTTGGTCATCATGCTTGTGTCTTTAAATTTGTATTATTTCCTAGGCCAATTGGGTGCATTACCAAAGGTAATTTTATATGATATTGCTTATTTCTTTCCATCATACAATATATTACTTTCCTTTTTTGTTTATTGTTCATTTACTTAATTTTCATCTTTCCTCATCCATCATATAGCATTTACTGACAAAAATATAACACAGCCTGCAGTTTGAGAACACATGGAATTTTTACCATAAAGCATTTAGCATAGTCCCCCATTCTTCACTTAGATATAAACTTTTCATTTTTAAGTAAAATGTGTTGTATAATAGTTATATTTTACATTTACAGTTATATTAGCCAAATAGCTATTTTTCTCTATGGTACTTACTGATTTCAATAGTTTTAATATCATTCAGCATGCATCTCACATTTTGGTTATATCAAACCATTTTCCATATAAACAGATCCATTTTAAGTACTATCTTCACTCAGTGTTACCAGTGATTTTTTTATGGAATCTCTCACTTTTTTGAAAACTGTTTCATTTCTTTTGTTTTATTCATCATTTTGTTTTTGAAAACAAGAAAGGGGTTTTCATGAAATACCTCAACTAAAGTATGCAGAGTTTGCTTTTCTGCATTTGTTGATCTGTTACTTGTTTTCTCACTACATTCCCTGCCTTCAGTTCTTCTTTCCTTTTTGTCATTTCATCTTGTACTTGTCAATGTTTTGTGTAAGTTTTTAAATCCATCTGGGCAGAAGACTCAAAATAATGCAAGATGCAATAGCCTGAAGCAAAGTTTCATTTCTTTGCAGATTCTTATAAAAGCAAGAAAAGCATTTCTGTTAGTTCAAGTTTGTAATGCAAATGAAAAGTCATTATCCACGTAGACAGTTGTGACTTCAGCCTTTAAGACTGTTACATTTCTCCACAAAATAGAAATAATTTCCTCCTTTAGCTTCTATGTCTGCAGTTTAATCAATATAGATCTTGGCTACTTTCTCTTTCTCATATTAGGAATATTTACTCTATGTACTCTTTTAATTGTAATAACAACAGAAAGAACAGTTCATGTGTTGAACTATTTTCCCATAAAGACTTTACAGTCCTTCCCTTTAACTTGCTCTTGTACTCCTGTAAACCTCAGTTGTCTCTATATGACATATCTTCAAAGTTCAGCCAATTGCTGTGCCATTTGCTATTATTTTAATTGTTGTTCCACCATTTTTCTTTCATCTCCTTTTCAACAGTTTTTTTCTAAATGCCTTGTTAAAGTGCCTATCTGTTATTTGAATCTAAATATTCCAACAAGGAACCATTTAGCTTGAAAATCTCAAATCTCAGATTGCATTTGGTCTTTCTGTCTAGGGTGACCGAGGAATTTTTTATGTCGGCTTCCATTACCATCTGCTCCTTTCATCTCTGCTCTTTGTTGCTTTCAATCACTTTCTGTGTATTCATAGTTTTCTCTTTTACTTCCCTTTTCCCTCTTATTTGTTAATCATCTGGATGCTTCAGCAACCATTTTTTCTATGAACACTTAGCAATTTGCAGGCTTTTCTGTTTGTAATGTTTTTTCAGCCCAGAGAGCTATGTTTAGTTACTTATACTACCATAACCATCTTCGGAACTCCTGCCTTTAATGGTCTACTGAATTTACTAACATATTTGTGCTTATCCACATATTGTGATTTAACTGACGTAATTATACTTATTGATTCTAATAGACCTTGTTATTTTTTGCTTTTAGTAAATAGTGCATTTTACAAGTTTGGTTATGTCATAATGATGAAAAGAAGATTCAATTGTTCTTGTAACAAGTAAACATTCAGAATTTTTGCATTTCTTAGGCACATGTTCTCAGACTGTTTAACAGCTTGTAGGCTCAAATAAGTAGTTTTTATAGGTACAATACTTTTACTATTAGTTCTGCAATACCTTACTATGTGTCTTGTGAGAGAATATTAAAAAAATTTAGAATAAACTTCTTTTTTGCTTGTTTATAAGAAGAGACCCACTCTTAACTGAGGACTTGTTATTAGTCCTTTGTGCAAGATTTAGTTTGCTCTTTCTGTTAATAACAAACATGCTACCAAAACAGCTAACATTTCAGAAGATTTAGGGTCACTCTGATTAAGTTAGCAGGTACGGCCCTCTTAAATACATTTATAGCCAAAATCTAAAAAAAAATAAAACTTACATCATTTATACCAGATTCAAATCATAACTTTAAAAAATGCAGTAATTAAATCAGGCAGTTGTGACCTTACCAATTTGTCCATAATGAATGTCCACCATTGTGAAACTTAAAAGCCTGTGCTTCTGAAGAAGCACTAGCTCTAGTTAATATTTTATTTTATTTATTTATTTTTTTGATAATTATGTGCATGAGCCCAATTCCAAGTCCACATAAGCTTTTAGGGAGTTACAAATCAGATGGGAAGATAAAATTCTGTCCCACATCCCTTGTGGTCAGTATTCTTATTGTCTTTTGCTATGAGTTTCCTCAGTGGAAGATTAGTTCTATTGTTCAACAAGTGTATTGGACTGTTGCTGCAGGTTGGGAAGGTGTTGGTTGGTCATTACACATAATTCCTGGAGAGCAATGGTAGCTTTCCCCAAAATCTCAAGAAGATTTTCCATTTTTAACTCTAGTACTGGCAACTGCATGCAAATACTGAGGCCAGTTTCCAACATAAAAAAAAAACTTTCTCACTTTCACAAGAATCCAATTTCCATTGTGGATTCTCCTATAGGAAAAAGGCTATCATACCAGAAAGGGGCTTGAACTGGGGCAGAAGAGTCAGAAGTAAAGAACCCAAACGAGAAAGAAAAATAGCCAATGCAGGCCTTAGCTACCTCAGTCACTAATTATCTCATTTAGCCATAGCAGCAATCCTGTATTCTATCTCAGGTGTGAACTAATATGGACATTTATTATTGTAGAAAGTAAGTAGGGCAGAACTACATTCTACAGTTAAAAATGAATCTACGGTACTGCATGCTAAAAGCCACCATAGCAACCTTGCTGAATGTATGACATAAACCACTCATAAAGCTAATTCTGTCATCTTATAGAACTCAGGTTTATTTACCAGGTTATCTTGAAACAAATGTTTTCTTCAGTTTGAGGATAACAGAAAACAATTCATTCAGTAAACCAAACATGATATGCAATTCCCCCTTTCTCATAATCAACCAGTTATTTACTTACATGTATACTTTTTTTTTTCTCTCTCTTTCGGCTTTTCCTGGTTAGGGGGCCACTATTTACTTACATGTATACAATTGTATTTAATCCATTCCTTTTACCTTTAACAGAGGTTGTCTGAAAGACCATTTCTTCTTTTCACATCAGAGAACAGTTTCTCAAATCTCTAGTAGCACTTCTTTCAGTGCAAGCTGAAGAATACCTTACAGTTTATTTCCAGCCCTGGAGACTCCATCCATCTTTCTTACTTAGAAACCTGCTGTTGTTAGCAGCTGTAACCTCTTTGTATACTTTTTCCATCTAGTTCCACCTTTGTTTCCTTGGGCCCTGCCTGGCTGTTTATCTTATCCTTAGCCTAATCCTAATTCTACATAGCCCTCACTTTCCCACTGCACATACATATCTGTGTGTGTGTGTGTGTGTGTGTGTGTGTGTGTGTGTGTGTGTGTGTGTGTGCACGTATGTGTGTGTGTGTGCACGTGTGTGTGTGTGTGTGCACGTGTGTGTGTGTGTGTATATATCTATTAAAATTCTTTGTTAATGTTTACTTATTTATTTATTTATTTTACATTTGTTGACTGGGATAGTCTGACTGGATACATGTTCATTTTCAGTGGAGGCCTGGGAAGCAAAGCTCCAAGGTAGAACATACAGTAAAAATCACAAAATGATTACAAGTTAAACACAGTTTACAGATTTCAGTTGAGCATAAACTTCTTATCACAAAGCTGAACTTCTGCAGTTTCGCTTGCAATATCTGCCTATGGCCCCATAACTATTTATTCAACAGTTGGGTGGGAGGCTGGCATAATGGTTAAGGTGTTTACCTTACAGAGACAAGGTGCATGGTTTGATTCTCATGTGAGGTAATTGGCTAGGCTTAAAATGATCCCCAAGGTCAGTTAGCCTAGTACTAACCTATGAACCCTATGAACCTATGAAACTTCATGATTTCCTCTGGCAGCAACTTCTACTCTACAGGCTCACTAACTAAACGTGTATCCCAGGGGTCTATCCTTGGGCCCTTCTGTTATACCTGTTTATAAATAACTTTCTTTCTTAATTTGCTATCTTATTCCAATGACATTGTGCCGGCCCATTTCAATGAAGGTACCCACTCACTCCAAACCAACCTTCAAACAGAATTCTTAGTTCTCTGGAATTGGTTATCATGTAATATGTTGGCCATTAACAAAGAAAAAAAGTGTTTTATTGGGCATGGCCAGAGAGCTCTACTGTACCAAACCCCTGTGTATTAAGGACCCAGTGGTCTTTCTCTACCCTTTATGCAACACTAAAGATAGCTTGGAGATATAATTTTCTTTTTCAAACACCTTTATTGAATTATCACTTGTCACATAGGCAAGCTTGGAGATATAATTGATCAAACTCTGTGCTTTTTCCACCATATGGAAATATAGTCTCAGTAGATTTTAAACCAGATTAAAACTGACTATACATTAACTAATCTCCTAACAACTGAAGTCAGAAGAGCCATATCACTGAATATCCTGATGCACAGATTAGAATATACCTTACTCACTGTAACTTTTGGGTGTGCTTTAAACATTTGTGTAGTCCAGAAGACAGAAAAGAAAAAAAATTAGATTTAGTCACCTAAGTAAAACAGAAGTAACCAGCCAACCACAGCCGACAAAATAAAAATTACTTTGCATGTTCATTGACCTCGATGGTTGATAATTTTAAATCTAGAGGTTATACTGATTCAGTGATAAGTAACTGTAAGGAAGTTACCTTACATGCAAGAAGTGATGCTGCCAAGCCTTATTTTTCAGCAGGGAAGTGACAGCATCCTAGGAAACCTGACTTTAAGTGGATTAGGTAGATGCTTACTTATATTAATGATGATTTGTAATATAGTTAAGAAGAATTGCCCAATCCTTTTGACTGATGATGGTATTAGAGATGTTGTTGGCGATACATCAAGTTTTAGTTTTAGAAACTGTCCTTCTCTAAAATGACAGCTTTGTTATAATTTAAGGTCTTTTGTTTCCAGGAAATCTTTAGCTTGTAGATCCTGTAAAGCTTACAATTATATTTATAGTAAATGATCCTTTGTACAACCAGTGACAGGTCAGGAGTTTGTTTTTAAGTTCTATTATAACTGTACTTCCAAAGACTTAGTTTATTTAGCTATTTGAAGTGATTGCACAAGTTTGTATCTAGGCAAGACCAATAGCCCCTTCAAGGAATGTTTTTTGGAGCATATAAGGGATATTAGGTGTAGGGACTTCAACAATGCTTTAGCCACACATGTAGATTTATATCCTGCACAAAGTTTTTCTTTCTTGGTTTTGCAATTACTTTTCAATAATTTGAGAGGGGGAGATTTGGTTAATAAAGTGGTAGAAGCAGAAATGAATTGGATTATCAGGCTACAAACTTATAGAGCTGCTGGTTTGAACTGTAATGTACCTAAATATCAGCATTCAAAGGCAGTTAGGAAAGTTGTTAAGCACGTGTCTAACCTCGGAGTGGTTCAAAACAAGCATATCTTTTTGTCAGTTTCAGAGCATAATCAGTGCATCAGTGTACTCTCATGTACTTTGCGTTTGTGTGTTTGTATCTCTTTCTCTCTCTCTCTCTCTCTCTCTATATATATATATATAAATATACACGTAATACAAATAGATATGCATTTATGTGTGTGTGTGTATGTGTGTGTGTGTGTGTGTGTGTGTGTGTGTGTGTGTGTGTGTGTGTGTGTGTGTGTGTGTGTGTAACTCCATGTACACTTAAGTTTGTCTCTGAGTGTTTGTGTGTGTGTATATTTATATTTATATATATATATATATATATATATATATATATATATATATATATATTAAAAAAAAAATATATATATATATATATATATATATACAATAAAAATATATATATATATATATATATATATATATATATATATTGAAAAATATCTAAACACAAAAGGTGGACAAAACTGAAGTCATACTAAGAAAGGATTTATGCTCTTTCCTCACTGTTGTTTTACCTCAGTGTTGGTATATATAATTAGTAGGGGGTGTGGGGATGAAGGGGTCTTGCCCCCTGCAAAAACATTAAGAAAAGTGACAGCATTAAACCACATAGAAAACCACTGGAAAATATGACAAAATCAAACCAGATTTTCTCACCCCTCCCCGTGCTAATTATATGTACCAACTCCAAGATTGCACAACAGTAGAAAAGGCCATATACCTTTCTTAGTGCAACTCCCATTTTGTCAGTGTTTTTCCATTTAGATATTTTTCATTTTAGAATTTTTTACTTTTAGATATTTTGCTGTTGATCATATGTTGTTTAGATCATTCCAGGTACACCGATATCTATATCTGTATCTATAGCTATATCTATATCTATATCTATCTATATCTATATATCTATATCTATAGCTCTCTCTCTCTCTATATATATATATGGATCTATTGCGTATGACCAAACCTCCCTAATGACGAATGTAAAACATCGACAAAATACAACATAAGTTCAATTATACACAACAGCGAAAAAACAAACGAACACAATAATATCGAGAGAGGAAAACTATTTCCTCTCCCAGTATTAAAACTACCCCCTAATAACACTAGCCTCAAATTTGTCTGAATAGTGGCAGTGTTACGGGAAGGTTTTAATGACACTAAGGTGTAGGGTTAGGATTGGGAGGGAAGGGGCAATGTTAGGGTTAGCACCCATTACTAAAGAGGACAGGAGGGCCTCTATAAGTCACTATATCTTAGGGCATGTTATATTTAGTTTTGGAAGCAGAAGCTAGCATCTGAAGTAGGAGACAGTTTTTTTCTGTCCTGGCATTCATGTAAAATTCATTGAGGTATCATCATCATTCCATATTTTAATGCTTCATCTTTTTATGTATTACATGCATTACCACTCACTTTAACTTCCCATGTCTGTTGGGGTTCTAATACTATGATGGGAATGGACCCCATTCCTATGTCAAACTATTCTTAAAGTTCATGAAATTAGTATTGTTTCATTTTTTAATGTAACAAAAAGTGCTCTTCGCAGTACCTGCAATGTGCCCAGTAATGACTCATTCTGCATTTCATATGGAGTTACATGTATCAGTAGCATGTCTAAATAGAACTGTACATTTTTTTATGAGACCCATTGCTCCTACTACTATTGGATATGTTTAGGCATCCTTCTTTTACATTGTTCTTGTTTCTTCCTGATAATCCTGGTATTTTATGACTTTGTGTTTCTCTGTACATAAGACACTGTGATCACTGGGTTTAGCAATTTCAATGATCAATGCTACTTTTGTCTTCTTTTCAAGGACTACTATACCTGGTTTTCTCACATTTATTTTTTAACTGTTGGTAATGGACAATCCCATGTGATATAAACTTTATCATTTTCTACAATGCTTTGTAGCTCATGTTTCCAGTACTTCTCAGCTACTTCAGTAGTGTAATGTTTGCACAATCCCCAGCGCAACAATCTTGCCACATCATTATGCCTTTCAGTATACAGGCCCTCTATCATTTGTGTATCACACCCCGCAACAACATATGTGACAGTTTCCAGTTCTGTTTTACAAAACCTGCATTTGTCTCTTTCTCCCACATTTTCAATGGACTTTGTAAACTGTACATGCAGCTCATGATCCTGGGTTGCCAATATTAACCTTTCATCTTTTGGTTTAAATTCACCTCTCCTTAACTATTCCTGTGTCAGATCCTGATCAACATGAGGTTGCTCCAGAAGTTTCTGTACTTGCAACTATATTTATGCCTTTTCCACGTTTCTTGCCTAGTCATCTGATCCTTCTCCTTATATTCTTTCTTTTGCTTTTTAGCACATTCAGTTGCAGTCTCATTTTTATCTACTTCTGGCTTGATTTCCATTCCCGCTTGACACTGATATGCTTCTCCTAAACTAAGCAGGGAAGTCATCTTAGATTTGATCTCCTCATGTTTTAAAACTTTCACTATGTTTGGATATTGTGAAGTCAGTAGATATGTATACAGTCCTATGACTGCAGATCTATACATGTAATCAATTTCAAGGAGGACCATCCTTCCTTCAGAAAAAGGAATATATAATCTTGGTATACTTTGATTTTTATATATCATTTGATAAGTGTGAAAAATTTTTCTTGCTTTTTTGTTCAAGTGATGCAATACCTTTTGGGGCCAATCACCCCAAAACTGTAAGTCAGAACAGGAAGAGCAAATTGGTTTATAGCTTAGACTTTGTTCCTATATGTCAGGGCTGTTTTCAGTATTAATTTTTGACTTCTAAAATATTCCTTACTGAATTTTGTTCACATTTGTTCATTTATTTGCATTTGCTGATGTTTTACTGTTGATCCTTCATCATTTCCCAAATTCGTATACAGTCCCTCCTGCTCAAGTTCCTTCACATCACATTCCTGTCCCAGACAGATATTTTCTTGTGCTGCAGCTTTCCTGCTTTAAATGTTGCTTTTGCACATTTGTCAAGACCAAATGCCATTCTTATATCATCAAGGAAAGTTTTAACCACTTGCAGTTGTACTTTTAGTTCCTCATCTGATGAACTATACAGTTTAAATTATCCACAAAAAGAGGACGAAAAGTCTTTGCACTTGGTTGTTTTCTGGTAGCCAAATTGTCTTGCAGCTTAATCTGTTAAAGAGACAGTGTAATATGTTAAGAGCAAGAGAATAGAGCAGCAGTGACAAAGAGTTACCCCGGAATATCCCCCTTTGAATTTTTATCCCTAGGATAATAATTTGTCCTTTATCATGGGTTAGCGGCAAAGTAGTTTGCCACTGTTTCATGGTCACTATAATGTAACTGATCAATGTAAAGTGCATCTTATACATCTGTAAGCATCCATAAAGGTGGGATGCTGTCAAATGTTTTTTTGTAATCTATCCATGCCATACTTTGATTCTTCCCTCTTTTGCAGTTCTCCATTTTGACTTTATTTAACAACAAACGATCCTTTGTTCCATGTAACTTCTTTTGTTACCCTTTTGTTCCATTGTCATGATTGAGTTTTCTTCTAAATGACTATAAACTCTCTTGGCATCAGTTCCATTATATAGTTTATACATCGTCGGAAGGCAATTAGTTAGTTTATAGTTTTTAGGATAGCTTGCAAGTTCACTCTTCAAGAGGAGTATAACTTTTCCTGTTCTTAAATTGGTTGGTGTATGTTCGGGATTTGTATACATGTGGTTCTTACTCAGAGCTAAATCTTCATGTAAAGATGTTAATACTTTTAGCCATAATTTAGGCACTGCAGGTGGACCTGGGGTTTTTCAATTAGCAGCTTTTCTTAATTTTGTTTCAGTTTTTTGGCTGTTATATCATCCCATTTTGTATCATGTGCATTTGTACTTCTTACCGTTTCTTTTACTTCTTCTATCCATTCAGCATCTTTGTTATGTTCCACTGAGTCTTCATAGATATTTCTCCAAAATGTTCTAGTTTTTCTTTTTTTTTGATGGCATTTATATTCCTTTTGCTTTGTTTCCAAAATCTCTATAAAACTTTTTTGGGTCATCAATAGATTGCTTATTTTATACATTTCCTTTATATTTATCTGCATGTCTTCTAAAGTTTTCTGCCTTTGCTGATATCTTTAGTTTATTATTTGCAATTGTGTAAGCTAGATCCTGGTCTGTTCTGATACTGCATGCTGCTTTTAGCACGTCTGTCTTTCTAAGTATTTTTATCGATTTGTTCCTTCTTCTATACTCTTCTAACAAAGACACTTCTTGTCTTAAAATGCTTTATATTTTTCTCTATTCGATGCTTACATCATGGCATTTGATTTCTTCCCTTAATTTCCCTTATTGCTCTGTGCACAGTAATGTATCCTATTTGCTTCTGTTGTATCTTATGAATTTCTGTTAATGGTCTTGATTACTGTGTTTATCTGTTTTATCAGACTTCTAACATTTTGAGTTTTATTGACTTTCTGTAATCTACTTCTTTCATTGATCTTATTTATCTTTATAAAATCAAGCAACTCTTCCCTTAGATCATTTTCTTCTAAACTGAGAGCACATTTTTTGTTCTGCATTTCCTGCGGGCATTCTACAGAAAGTTCCTTCCTGTGACATATTCTCTTCAGCTGCATCTTGCGTCATCTGTTGTGCTTTCATATAGGACCTCACTGGCTTTTCAGACCACAACACTGACTGCATCAGAGTTGCCATGGGCTCCTGCTCCTTCCCTTGCTGTTTAACTCCAGCTGAACTTTTATACTGGTTCACTAATGATGGCTCCAGGGTATCTTCATGTGGAAAATAATCAGATGCTTCCTGTTCCACCTGTTTCTCCTTAATGTGTGGACTCATTGTTCCATCATGCTGTGACATTACCGAAGTTGGATTTTCTACACTAAATCCTTCACTTTGCAATACTTCATTTTCTGTTTCTTTAACTCCTCCATTATTAACCCTCTTTTCTTCTTCCCCTTTGTTTTCTTATTTTTGTATCATAAAGTTTTCCACATCCAGATGCCTTTGCCTGTATTTCTCTTGAAATATCTTTGTTGCTGCTTTTTTGTAATGATTAGTTTTGCTTTCTTGCTTTCTCCTTTGTGTAAATATTGCACCATGTTAAATCTATTTTCTTTCCCATGTCTATATTTCTTCTTCAGACATCTCCGTCTCCACCTGTTTCTCCTTACTAATGGGGACTCATTGTTCCATCCTGCTGTGACATATTCTGTCTTAGACTTTTTACACTAAATCCTTCACTTCACAAGTATTCCATAATTCAGCTTCTGTTTGTTTAACTTCTACTTTACTAATCCTCTGTTCTATGTCCCACCTTTGTGATCTTAGTTTTTGTCTTGTGAAATTTTCCATATCTGGGTGTCCTTTCCTGTATTTCTCTTCAAGTATCTTTGGAGCTGCTTTTTTGTAGTGATTAGTTTGGCTTTCTCATTTGCATGACTATTGCACCATATCAGATCTCTTTTTTTCCCATGTCCATATTTTTTTAATACCTTTTCAAAAATCTCTAGGTTTTGTTCTTTATATTTGTATACTTCCTCTATCGTTTGTTTTTTTCCAAACGGCCCAAAGTTTCTTCGTCTATCTAATGTTTATCATGGATCTGTTTTATTAATGAACGTGAATTTACATCTGAAGCTTTTGACAGTTTTCTTCTGCAAGTATTTTTCTTTCCTCTAATTTCTCTCTTAGTCTTTTTGGATATCATCTATCTGGAAATTCTGGACTTCTTGTATAATAGTAACAATACATAATTTCTTCCTTATCCTCCATAATCTACTCTATCATCTTTATGACTTTTTTTGGCCTGCCAGTTTTTGTGGACTACCACTTCCCTCTAGAATGGTGGAGGGCCATCCTCGCCTTGAGCGTGACCTTACCCTATTGTAGGAATGTTTCTCTGTCTTGAGGATTTTACATTGTCGTTTTTTCCATTCCTGGCACCAGTGCACATACTACGATTGAGTACTTTTTTATCCTGGGATTTGTGCACCCAGCTGAATTTTTTATTTTTTAATGTACTACCTCTGCTCATGATATGTACTGTATAAAATACTGTCTATATATCACTGTCATCTTGGTGAGATTTTGAGAAAACAGGGTCCACCACGTGACGGTACATGCCAAAACATGAGAATTAATTCAATTCCAGTAATACTAGTCTCCTTTTCTTGCTGATTTTATCATTCTACATTCGGACTCCAATGTGAGATAGATCATGCCTCTTGAGAATGATTACTCTTAAGTTCCATTTCCCATATAGTTTGAAAAGAAAAGGAATGTTGCATCTAATGAGAATCAGCATACCAGCTTTACTGCAGAAGTCAGGATTTCCAGCTTTTTCTTTTTTTTTTGGCTGCAGATGAAACTTTCTGCTCACAACAATGAAATGTAACTTGCTGTGAGGGACAGTGACAAGATGGTGTGCAGCATTGGTTGGTTGTTTACTTCTGTTTTATGAATGCTGACTTTTTTTGAGTAGTGTGAAAACACTGTCTTTAGAGTTATTGCTGTTGAACTGCCCTTCATGATCCTGATGCTCATTCTCCTGTTATAATATCCACTCAGTTGGTAATTGGACAAAAAGAATATTGTCTCACTTAACTCCTTGTGTATCTAAAGTAGTCTTCTTTGGGTCCCACTCTGTGGGCCCTGACAACCTTAGGCTTTTAAAAGTCACTATGCTGAATGGGATTCCATTGCGTATGGTGCTTCATCTCATGTACTATGAGAGGTATGTTTGTGTATGTGTGCAGATGGTGGTTCAACAAACACACTGGTTTTGTAGCTAAAGATATTCTTAAAATATTAGATTTGATCTCTTCTAATTCCAGAGTTCCACAGGGCTTTATTAAATGATATGCTTTTGTTCAGGTTTACTTACAGTACCCTACATTTGTAATCTGCTACAAAATGTCTGTGACAGGCTACATTCCCATAATACCAGGATAACTCACTTTATCATGTTGTCTCCACCCATGAATCAACTCTGATGAGCCACAGTGATCTAATGTAGCTACACAGGAAACTGTATAATCTCTGCCTTGCCTTCCCAAATTATTTCATTCAGAGCAACTTTACTGGTTCCTACCATCTCTGGACTAATCATTTGGCTATTGCTTGCTCTGATTCCTGTTTGGAACCGCAGTTGATATTGACAGAGGTGACTACGATGATGAGTCCAAAGGTCCTTCAGCTCTTCCAAAAAGTCAAGTAAACATGCTAAAAAGCTGAGTCACTTCATTATTGAAGTGAACATCTTTTTTTGCACAATATTGTTCAGCTATGTAGCGTAAAGAATCTTGCCTGAATGCAGTATATCTATATTGTTTTACTTATCCTGCTTAATAAATGAAGTGATGCTGTGCCTGTGCCTGTAGTAATCTTCCCAAAATTGTACAATGTCTCCATTTGCTTATTGCCCATGGAATACATGACACAGTCTGCATACTAGCAAACAAATCAGTCTCTGAACAGAATGTAATGTAGTGCAATCTGAATGCAATAGGACTAAAGTTTAGAACCTGTGGACAATATCTCTCAACCTCTTTGTGCAGGAATTCAGGACAAAGTCAAAATAATAGGGGTACCTAAAATAAGGGACATATTTTGAACATTGCTCTTATAAAGATGCTAGAATAATGTGTTTTGCATTATCATGCATTTTGTGAAGGATATCAAACTCAAATGTCTGTCACTATTTAGTGACTACAATCCTCAGTGTTGGTAGGCATTGAAGCCCTCCACCGATGGAGTGCTTTTCATGGTCTTGTACCAGGTCTTTTTGACAATGCATATATCTAGGTTTTCCACAGTAAGTGTTTATATGGTGTGGAGTTTTGTTAAGGCTTCTAGCACTGAGGAGCAACACCTTACAGAGACAGAGGGACAGTTAAAATATATGAGGCAAAAATTTTGACACAATGCAAAATTTTGGACAGTTGAGAGGTATGCTGTAAACCTGTGGCTCTTAAGCTTTCTGTATAGTCCTGAGCCCTAAACTATGTCTCTGCACACATGAGTGGTAACATTTATAGGATAACCAGGACTGCAAAGGCAAAAAGGAAACCCATGAAATGAACACAGCTGTATATTATCGTGAGATGGTTCCTTTTGAAGTCTATCTGTTTGCATTTCTGGAATGGGTAAAGGTATTTGCAATTTGTCACTTGACAACCAAAACAAATGTCAACTTTGCACCTAAGGTCCAGATTCAAGGCAGAATCCCCAGTAACAAAAATAATAATGATCTGGACCACCACGCTGATAAAACCAATATTTAATAAAACAAACAAAGCAATGCAGTAGGTGACCGCTTTCAGGTTAAAAACCCTTCTTCAGACAACAAACAAACTAACACAGACACTTTTAAATACATGATAACCAATCAAAGACTCAGTAATGTACCCTCCTCCTTTTCACAACAGGTTTGATAGGAATGACTCCATTCAAACCAGGTGCCCTATCAGCACCCAAATAAATTATTCATTTGGTTTCACTACATTCTGTTGTGTTCTTTAAATCACTCCCTCTCCTGGATGGATGAATGATCTGCAGTACCATAAAACAAAATGTATGATCAGGACACTGCTCTACATGCTTGCTTAACCCAGGAACCCCTCTTTTGTTTTAAACGTGGCAAGAACCTGAAAGATTTGTTGTGTAATGATCAACAGGGGTTAAGAAGTCAGTTGTAGGGTGACAGGGGACATTTCCATGCAGACACTGTAAAGCTTGTCAATACATTAGGAACAACAATGTATTTATTCATCTGCTGTCTGGTAGAAGGTATTCGTTGAAACAATATGCTGACTTTCTAACCAGCAATGTTATATATTTGGCTGAATGTACAACATGTCATTCATTTTATGTTGGAAAGACCAACTGTAGATTAAAAGATAGAGTGCTACAATATATGTCAGCTATACACACAGCCAATATCCATAATGCTTTATATCAGCATGTAGAGCAGTGTCCTGATAATACATTTTGTTTTATGGTACTGCAGATCATTCATCTATCCAAGAGAGGGGATGATTTAAAGAACACAACAGAATGTAGTGAAACTGCATGTCCTCCCAGCGGTCGAGTGGCATTTGAAAGACATGCGTGAATGGGCGTGCCTTTGTTGAAGGTTGGGTGTCGGGCTGGCACCGTAAAAATCAACTGCCAATCATTAGCAGACTGGATTCCGCTGTGGCGACCCCTAACTGGGAAAAGCTGAAAGAAAAACAGCAACAACAACAGAATGTAGTGAAACCAAATGGATAATTGATTTGGGTGCTGATAGGGCACCTGTTTGAATGGAGTCATTCCTATCAGACCTGTTTTGAAAAAGAGGAGGGTACATTACTGAGTCTTTGATTGGTTATCATGTATTTAAAAGTGTCTGAGATATTTTGTATGTTGTCTGAAGAAGAGTTTTTAACCTGAAAGCGCTCACCTACTGCATTGCTTTGTTTGTTTTATTAAATATTGGTTTTATCAGCGTGGTGGTCCGGATCATTATTATTTTTGTTACTGGGAATTTGTCACTTGAGCAAAAATAATGCTGTGTTATGACGCTATACGATATTTTTTTCAGAAAAGCATTCCTCACACAGACAAAAGCTTAATGACCTGTTGTCTCATAGAAATTTGCCTTCATATTTTTTTCATTTTATTTTTGCATTTTATGAAGAACAGATAGCAGTATGCTGAATTAGCATTGTTTTCATCAAAGAGAAGAATTTCTATTTTGGCTTGATCCTCATGCCACTGCCCTGGTAGTTTGGTTACTGTTTATATAAAGAACCAGGCATTCTACAAATGTCAGAAACATCAATTAAAATACAGCAATCAGGATTTTCCATTATAACCAATATTATTTAGCTTATTTGTCGAATCATTTCTTAGTGACATGCAATTAAATGAAAAATCTGCCAATTAATCAGGGCAGCTATCTTGCATATATATGATTTGTGTCTATTATTTATTCCTTAATGTTTTGCAAAATGGAAAACTCAAATAATTTATCAAAATGGATTATATATTCTTTCTGTCTGTAGAAATGCAGGTACAATACTAGGGAAGTGATTGCAGAAAGCTTAAGATGCCTGGACATAAACATCTTTGGGAAGAAATACTTAAAAGTTCTCACCACCCTTTTCAATTACTTAATAGTGCTCACTTCCCAAATTGGGCAGGACCACATAAGATAACACTGATGTAAACTTTTATCTACCCATCCAGTGCACAAGATTAGCATCAAAGGAAGCCAAAGAAGTACTTTGTTTATCCTGCAGTGGTATCTTATTCCGTATGTTGGGAGTATTTTGAGTTAGGAACCTATCCCTCTAGTTAGTTCTGTTTATTTGTTGGTTTAGATTTAGGTCCCTTGTACAGGTGAGTTGTTTATAGAAATACTGTTTTTGTGAAAAAAAATAGGAGATAAAATAAGATGCAGTCTTTTATGGCTGAGAAAGTCAGATGAAGGTCTGCTCAGAGTAGATGGTAGAGATGAAAGTCTGCTCAGAGAGATGCAAGGAGAGCCATGCTAATCCATCAGGATAGTTGAAGGGCTTCATGCCTTTAATTTCCTAAGTAAGAAATCTTTGAGGCCTTTCCAGTTGAGTGATATTATTGTATTTCTACATGCTAAAGCTGTGATGTATTCAATGATGGATCTCATAAGGGAAGAGTACAGTGGTATGGTGACATTTTTGGATCTTGAGGATGTTCCCTTCAAAATTAAATGGGCCAAAAAAAAAAATTCCTGACTACAGTGAAAACTTGATGACAGTTATTCACATAAGTACCCAGGTCTCTTATGACCATGCCTCTCTGAAGAGGAGTATCATTTATGACATGGGAGGTATAAGCTGTTTTTTTGCTGAGTGCTGCTGTGCTACACTTTTTTACACTTGACTTAAGACCATTTTTAGTGCACCAGGTATGTGCATATTCTAGCCCTTGATGGAGCTGTTTAGTATCAGTGAATGTGCGGATGATAGAACCCAGTTTGCAGTAATCAGAAAACTGGTCAGCCATATTGCTGGATATTTGCTTGGATTACTTCAAAATAAATGCTGAAAAGTAGAGGGCCTAGCACTGAACCTTGTGGTAGCCCACTAGTTATAATTTTATGTTCACAAAGTGTACCATTAACTTTCACAACATGAGATCTGTTGGATTGCTGATTTGCAGCCCAGTGGACAACATGGGGTTTACAGTAAGTTTCTCTAATTTTTCAGTAATATACAATGAAGGATAGTACTAAAAGCCTTAGTCAGGAAGAGATAAGTAGTGTGAATTGACAGACCACTATCCACAGCCTCTAACATTTTCAGAGAAGCTTACTAGGTTCAGGAGACAGGATCTGCCCTTTACAAAATCAAACTGATTGTGATCTAGAGCAGTTAAGTTGCCTATATTCTCATTAATGAGTTCTTCTATGACAAGTTCCATGACTTTACACATAAGGACACTGAGGCTGATGTGTTTGTAATTACCTGGGTCTGCAGAGAGAACACTATTGTGCAGGCAAGTCACAGTTGCTATTCTCCATGTATGATGAGCAAGCAGTGTGGATAGGCTGAGGGTGAACAGTTTAAGCACAGGCTCAGATGTGCATACTTGTTACTCATGATCTGGCCCCATCAAAGTATTAGGTTGGCTCTTTGACATGGATTCTGAGACTTGTTGCAAAGTGATTTCAGGAGAAATGAAACTACATTTTTTGGGATAGTGAAGGTGACAATATGAGTAGGTGAGGCAAAGTTACTACTGAATTTTTCTTTTACCATATTTATTGGCATTATCATTTGGACTGGAATGTGTGATATTATTATGGAGAACTCAGTGAACTGTTGGATATTATTCCATAAATACCGACTTAAATGATGAAAAATTTCTAGTTTCCTTTGGTATATGTAGTGACTTTAAGCTCATATTCTGGTTTGCATTTCTAATAGTGTTCACAAATTCCTTGCTGTCACGTTCCAGTTCAATCTTGACATAAGAGATGCTCATTTTTTACAACTTTTCATTATTTTCCTGTTTTAGTTATACAGTTTATTAATATAAGAGTTCTAACAGAGGGGTTTATTGCAGAATTTACCATTATATTTAGGGCGGAGGAGGGGTATTGACTTTTCTATGCAGCTTTTCGGTGCTGGTAAAAGTCAGACATGAATGTAGCAGCTCTCTTAGTTGGATCTATTTGTGGGGTATTGTTGGAAATTTTGCCTAGGTCTTCTACAAGTTGAAACAGGTTTGCCCTGGAAAAGACCCTAAAGAAGATCTCATTTTATGGTACTACTAGGCCTAATGGAGATGATTGATTTAGGGTTCGGATTTAGCCAAAGACGATATGATATGGGATAGTGTATAGATGGGAGAGAAGATGATAAGGCCTAGGTCAAGGATATTAGTCATTAGTGGGTAGTTTTATAATTCACTTAAGTGCATTTGCATTAACAATGTCTAAGAAATGCTGACTATATCAGTTTTTAGAGATATACATGTGCCAAACAATACTTGAGTAATGGAAGTTCCTAAGCAGGACGATATTTAGTTTGATACCATGAACTGTGGAGAACAGTAATGGGACTCTATAGCTGGCAATGAAACAAAAGCTGGATTAGCCAGCTCCAGTGGAACAGAGGAATAAAGCCCTGGTGATGGCTCAGGCAAACTTGACTGCTTGATGGATCTTGTCTGTGGGGATGGGTGTGCCTATTCTGGGGAGGGGAGCAGAGCCTGTCACAGGTTGTAGCAGTCCTTCAGAGGAATGACATGCTTGTCACTTGGCGTGAGTGTGTGCTGCACCAAGCCTCTGATGCACAGTAGACATCATTGAGTAAGAACATGGGAGAGTGCGCACTTGCATAGGGGCTGCACTGTCATCCCTGCAGTGATGCAAGTCACACACCCTCCATCCAGTGGAGGAGTTAGGCACGCAGTTGCTACTGACCAGGGTAAGCTAATTAGAGAAGAGATGCTGTAGATCACTGCTCTGCTCTAATTAGCCTCCCTACTAGATAAAAGAGACACAAACAGACACATAGTTATACACCTTACAACAGACACTCAAACTTACATATACACACCGTAAGGCCTGGAGTTTGGAATTTGGTCTGAAATTCAGATTCACCCAAAACTCAATGCAAACTGTTTAGTACTAGCTATTTCTTAGCAAAAATACAAATTTAAACACACATTGGAATCAACACATTTCATCAGAGCTGCTTGCAGAGCATAAGTTCTTGGAATGTGTCACAGTGAACCTCCATCAAACCACAAAAAAATTCTGGCAGCATTAATTTTCTCTAAATACTAGAAAAAATGTAGTTTGGGACACTCAGTTAAAAGAATAACATGCTGTGCAGTACAGAAATCCAGTAACACCCACCCAAATGGACATACGATACAGAAAGTGAGACACACACACACACTAGGGCTGCCAACTGTTTATGTCAAAAATTCTGGACATTTACGTGAAAGCAAAATGCATGTAATTTTAATACTCCGATCCCCTCTCACGCAGCCATTCCAGTGTCCCATTACTTGTCTATTCTCCATTTCTTTCCAGTTGCCATAAGCACTGCTCAAAACTCTCAGTGTGCATACTGTTTTCTGATAACAGATGTTTGCATTTAATTTAAAACTTTTATTACAAATTTTACAGCACAAACACTAATAGACAGGTGTGAAACAAAATAATACAGTTTCACAATGAAAACAGACTTAGCATTAAAACTTTTCTGCCTTTGAAACTCACATTCACTGAAACAGCATTGAAACCCACATTCAAAGAAAATGCATCTGGCCAGTGGTGGATTAAGTTTACCTTTGGGCTGTTTTCAAATCATAGGCCCCTTGCACACATGTTTCAGACCATTCAAAAGTTCTTTGATTCACCTTCCTCATTGTAGTAAATTATAATATATACTAATCAAATTATATCCCTTGCATAATACAGCACCACTTGTTAGAGCATGTTTAAAATGTATAGTTTTGAACATTTTTCCAGTAAGCAATGAAACAAAACATATGAACCAATAATGACAAAACTGTCCATCTGAGAACATCTCAGCCATAAAAGGCCACTCAAACTTCTGTCATTACATCCACCAATGTCAGTCGATATGCACAATCTCTGCAGAGGTAAAGGTCATCTGAATAATTCCACATTAAAGAGATCTGTAACTAATGAAAAGGTTGCTGCAAGCAAACAACTTTATATGTCAGTGTTTCATGTACAAATTCAGGGCCTGCTGCCCTTGAAGAATAAATTGTCTATGTTACATTAAAAAAAATGGTAAGCTGGTAATATTGCAATAAGGAATGGATGGCAGACTGAAAACATGTTCATTAAGTTCCTAAGAAATATTGAAGTCTGCAGAAGAAGCACTTGATTTTATAGATAAAAAATAATCCACCATCCTGGAGAAAATCTTTTGTAGCTACACTCTGAAATTCAAGTCTGAGAAGCACAGTACTTGCATGATTGGGTCTATATCAGAACAATGAAGTTTTAAAACTTCAAATGTTCTAATATCAACCCGTTTTAATCGAACGCTAAAAATAGCGAAGCTGCAGAACACTGAATTCTTTCCTAGGGAAAGAATTTGGTTGGCCGGTTCTGTGGCTTCGCTATTTTCAGTGCTGTGGTGGAGATTTACGGGTCGGGTTCAGGTAAGTGTGCAATTGTGTGGTTGTTAGGGTTAGGGAGCGTGTTAGGTGAGTTAGGGTT